>NC_060196.1:56774454-57029454 GCF_021184085.1 Oncorhynchus gorbuscha | reverse complement strand
GTGATTACAGCCTCGAGTCTTCTTGGGTATGACGCTACAAGCTTGGCACACCTGTATTTGGGGAGTTTCTCCCATTCTTCTCTGCAGATCCTCTCAAGCTCTGTTGGGTTGGATTAGGAGCATCGGTGCAGAGCTATTTTCAGGTGTCTCCAGAGATGTTCTATTGGGTTCAAGTCCGGACTCTGGCTGGGTCACTCAAGGACATTCAGAGACTTGTCCCTTAGCCACTCCTGCATTGTCTTGGCTGTGTGCTTAGGATTGTTGCCCTGTTGGAAGGTGAACCTTCACTCCAGTCTGAGGTCCTGAGCGCTCTGGAGTAGGTTTTCATCAAGGATCCCTCTGTACTTTGCTCCGTTCATCTTTCCCTCGATCCCGACTAGTCTCCCAGTCCCTGCCTCTGAAAAAAATCTCCACAGCATGCTGTCACCACCATGCTTCACCTTATGGATGGTGCCAGGTTTCCTGCAGATGTGACGCTTGGCATTCATGCCAAAGAGTTCAATCTTGGTTTCATCAGACCAGAGAATCTTGTTTCTCATGGTCTGAGAGTCCTTTCGGGGCCTTTTGCCAAACTCCAAGTGGGCTGTCATGTGCATTTTACAGAAAAGTGGTCTTCGTCTGGCCACTCTACCATAAATGTCTGATTGGTGGTGTGCTGAAGAGATGGTTCTCCCATCTCCACAGAGGAACTCTGGAGCTCTGTCAGAGTGACCATCGGGTTCTTGGTCACCTCCCTGACTAAGGCTCTTCTCCCCCAATTTCTCAGTTTGGCTGGGCGGCCAGCTCTAGGAAGGGTCTTGGTGGTTCCAATCTTCTTCTATTTAAGAATGATGGAGGCCACTGTGTTCTTGGGGACCTTGAATGCTACACAAATGTTCTGTTTTTAATTTGAAATACAATTGCAAACATTTCTAAAAACATGTTTTTGCTTCGTCATTATGGGGTATTGTGTGTAGGTTGATGAGGATTCATAAAAAAAAATGTTTTAGAATAAGTGTGTAACGTAACAAAATGTGAAAAAGGGGAAGGGGCTTGAATACTTTCTGGATGCACTGTATCTACCTCAATATTCCATTATCCCTGCACATTGTACATATCTACCTCAATATTCCATTATCCCTGCACATTGTACATATCTACCTCAATATTCCATTATCCCTGCACATTGTACATATCTACCTCAATACTCCATTATCCCTGCACATTGTACATATCTGCCTCAATACTCCATTATCCCTGCACATATCTACCTCAATACTCCATTATCCCTGCACATTGTACATATCTACCTCAATACTCCATTATCCCTGCACATTGTACATATCTGCCTCAATACTCCATTATCCCTGCACATTGTACATATCTACCTCGATACTCCATTATCCCTGCACATTGTACATATCTACCTCAATACTCCATTATCCCTGCACATTGTACATATCTACCTCAATACTCCATTATCCCTGCACATTGTACATATCTACCTCAATACTCCATTATCCCTGCACATTGTACATATCTACCTCAATACTCCATTATCCCTGCACATTGTACATATCTACCTCAATACTCCATTATCCCTGCACATTGTACATATCTACCTCAATACTCCATTATCCCTGCACATTGTACATATCTACCTCAATACTCCATTATCCCTGCACATATCTACCTCAATACTCCATTATCCCTGCACATATCATTACTCTATTATCCCTACATATCTACCTCAATACTCCATTATCCCTGCACATTGTACATATCTACCTCAATACTCCATTATCCCTGCACATTGTACATATCTACCTCAATACTCCAATATCCCTGTACATTGTACATATCTACCTCAATACTCCATTATCCCTGCACATTGTACATATCTACCTCAATACTCCATTATCCCTGCACATTGTACATATCTACCTCAATACTCCATTATCCCTGCACATTGTACATATCTACCTCAATACTCCATTATCCCTGTACATTGTACATATCTACCTCAATACTCCATTATCCCTGCACATATCTACCTCAATACTCCATTATCCCTGCACATATCTACCTCAATACTCTATTATCCCTGCACATATCTACCTCAATACTCCATTATCCCTGTACATTGTACATATCTACCTCAATACTCCATTATCCCTGTACATTGTACATATCTACCTCAATACTCCAATATCCCTGTACATTGTACATATCTACCTCAATACTCCATTATCCCTGCACATTGTACATATCTACCTCAATACTCCATTATCCCTGCACATTGTACATATCTACCTCAATACTCCATTATCCCTGTACATTGTACATATCTACCTCAATACTCCATTATCCCTGCACATTGTACATATCTACCTCAATACTCCATTATCCCTGCACATTGTACATATCTACCTCAATACTCCATTATCCCTGTACATTGTACATATCTACCTCAATACTCCATTATCCCTGTACATTGTACATATCTACCTCAATACTCCATTATCCCTGCACATATCTACCTCAATACTCCATTATCCCTGCACATATCTACCTCAATACTCCATTATCCCTGCACATTGTACATATCTACCTCAATACTCCATTATCCCTGCACATTGTACATATCTACCTCAATACTCCATTATCCCTGTACATTGTACATATCTACCTCAATACTCCAATATCCCTGTACATTGTACATATCTACCTCAATACTCCATTATCCCTGCACATTGTACATATCTACCTCAATACTCCATTATCCCTGCACATTGTACATATCTACCTCAATACTCCATTATCCCTGCACATTGTACATATCTACCTCAATACTCCATTATCCCTGTACATTGTACATATCTACCTCAATACTCCATTATCCCTGCACATATCTACCTCAATACTCCATTATCCCTGTACATTGTACATTTGGTACTGACCCTGTTTTAGCTTCCTCTCTGTGTTTTTTTTATTAGTTAATACTAGTGTGGAATTGACCACTGCACTGTTGGGTAGGGCTGTCACTTTACTTGTGCATGTGACAAAAAAAAAACACTTGAAACATAAATTCACAATAAAAGTCACTGTCTTCCAGTGATAAGAGCAACCATAAACACACGACACGGGAACAGTTTTCTATTTAATGCCGGTATATCTGAAACCACAGAACAAACAGCTGTTAGGATCCCTATCAAACTATTCAGCATGTTCAATCAGGGCTGCAACTTGCCGTGCGTAGCTGCTCCTATTGTGGTAAATTACCATGCCATGAACGTCCTAACTTGTTTATAGCGAATTGTCTTTTTATCGTGTCCCTCCTGCACTGCTGCAGGGTTGGTTTGAGGGTACGACTGTACACTCCACGCCAGAGTAGAAGTGTGTATAGATTTAAGCTAACGTGATCGAGCTGTCTATTTCCATCTATTCTCCACAGCAGGCATTGAAGGGATGGAAAGAGAACACACTGCTACTGGGGGCACTTTGTTTACACAGAGTCATAGGATGTTACATAACTGAGGCTGTTGCCCAGGCAACCATGACTCTGAGTTTACCTGGTCATGCAAGAGAGAGGGCATAATTTGGCCACATGACTGACTGACTGACTTAATGCTCATCCAATAGATATATAGGCCCGTAATGAGATGGCTAGCTGTCTCTCTCTCTGGTGCCCTGAGATGTTATTCCTTAGAGAGACGTAATGGATACCAGGGGTTGAGTTACCTCTAGTGTGATGGCTGAGATACCTCTAGTGTGATGGTTGAGATACCTCTAGTGTGATGGTTGAGTTACCTCTAGTGTGATGGTTGAGATACCTCTAGTGTGATGGTTGAGTTACCTCTAGTGTGATGGTTGAGATACCTCTAGTGTGATGGTTGAGTTACCTCTAGTGTGATGGTTGAGATACCTCTAGTGTGATGGTTGAGATACCTCTAGTGTGATGGTTGAGATACCTCTAGTGTGATGGTTGAGATACCTCTAGTGTGATGGTTGAGTTACCTCTAGTGTGATGGTTGAGTTACCTCTAGTGTGATGGTTGAGTTACCTCTAGTGTGATGGTTGAGATACCTCTAGTGTGATGGTTGAGATACCTCTAGTGTGATGGTTGAGTTACCTCTAGTGTGATGGTTGAGTTACCTCTAGTGTGATGGTTGAGTTACCTCTAGTGTGATGGTTGAGATACCTCTAGTGTGATGGTTGGGATACCTCTAGTGTGATGGTTGAGATACCTCTCGTGTGATGGTTGAGATACCTCTCGTGTGATGGTTGAGATACCTCTAGTGTGATGGTTGAGATACCTCTAGTGTGATGGTTGAGATACCTCTCGTGTGATGGTTGAGATACCTCTAGTGTGATGGTTGAGTTACCTGTAGTGTGATGGTTGAGATACCTCTAGTGTGATGGTTGAGATACCTCTAGTGTGATGGTTGAGATACCTCTAGTGTGATGGTTGAGATACCTCTAGTGTGATGGTTGAGATACCTCTAGTGTGATGGTTGAGTTACCTCTAGTGTGATGGTTGAGATACCTCTAGTGTGATGGTGATGGATGGTTGAGATACCTCTAGTGTGATGGTTGAGTTACCTCTAGTGTGATGGTTGAGTTACCTCTAGTGTGATGGTTGAGATACCTCTAGTGTGATGGTTGAGTTACCTCTAGTGTGATGGTTGAGTTACCTCTAGTGTGATGGTTGAGATACCTCTAGTGTGATGGTTGAGTTACCTCTAGTGTGATGGCTGAGATACCTCTAGTGTGATGGTTGAGTTACCTCTAGTGTGATGGCTGAGATACCTCTAGTGTGATGGTTGAGTTACCTCTAGTGTGATGGTTGGGATACCTCTAGTGTGATGGTTGAGATACCTCTAGTGTGATGGTTGGGATACCTCTAGTGTGATGGTTGAGATACCTCTAGTGTGATGGTTGGGATACCTCTAGTGTGATGGTTGACTCTGGTGCCATACTGAAACACATTCAACAACCACATGAAAGGGTATCTGAGGGAGGTGATTGTAATGCATGTTAAATGGTGGACTGGCTATTGATGTACCAACCAGTGACGATAAGGGAATCATCTATTCAAATGTTCGTTTTCCATCATAAAGGTAAGTCCATGTTGTGTCTGTATGGTAACAACATTACAGTATATTCAAATCATTTTTGAATGGCATTTTATCACATGAACCTGCAGCAGCATTGGTTCTCTTGACATGTTATTTTTTTCCCGTCTAAAAGTACCAAATGTAGAACATTGTAGCATAACACAAACAACCTCTGGGTAGCCTAACCTTTGAGGGAAATGTGAGGCATCTCGTCTTGTCCAAGTCACATACAAACACGTGATATCACTGGTAACACAGTGAGTCAATTCTCATTACTCTGTGTGTGTGTGTGTGTGTGTGTGTGTGTGTGTGTGTGTGTGTGTGTGTGTGTGTGTGTGTGTGTGTGTGTGTGTGTGTGTGTGTGTGTGTGTGTGTGTGTGTGTGTGTGTGTGTGTGTGTGTGTGTGTGTGTGTGTGTGTGTAATCCCCACTAGAAGATGGACTCGAGGTCACAGGCAGTCTGTCTCTCCTGAGCCGTACGATAATAGCACCAGGCTTCCCCACAGAAGAAGCTGGCTCTTTGTATTCCAGGGATCATCACTGAGTGCTTTCTCTCAGCTGTTCGCCATTTATGTAGCCTACCTTGTGACTTTAGTCCTTACCATCTGGCGCTCTTTAATACAAGTAGACACCTCCCTGTTTTTAATCGCCAGGGCTGGGCTTTCTTTGCCTGCTCTGCCTGTCTAGCATTCAATGAAATCAGAAATTGTGTGCTTTTTTTCCCCTCTTGAAATGTTTGCCAATCTGTGCCTCTCAAAGAGAGCAGTCAACTATTCACTATTCACTTATTGATTGCTGTGCTCTCTCCAGTATCCTTGATAGATTCGAGTTTCAACATTGCTGCTCTCCGAACATCCATAAAAGCAACTTGGCAGAATGGAAATCCCGTAGTCTGTGTTAGACGTCCTATTATCTGAGCTGTGTTTGAGCAGGGATGTCAGTTTCAGTCACACAGAGAGAACTGTTACGATTTGTTCTGGATTCGCCATACTGGATGCTATGTGTTCCAAATCAGGTTGGGGTGTCTGTGAGCGTGCGTGCGTGCGTGCGTGCGTGCGTGCGAGCGCGCGTGCGCGTGCGTGTGTATGGTTTTGCAAACCCACCAAAAAAGCTAATCCAAGGGCTTTTTGTTCAGAAGAAACCAATGATTGGGCTTTAAGGGGTGTGCCGACAAGCACAAATCAAAATAACTACTCCATCGACAGGCACTGAGCCACAAAGATACAGAGATTCTTATCAACAGAATGGGGCGGGGGGGGGGGTAAGATTTACCAGCTGGCGGAACAGCTAGATGAAGTACAGTGTCCTCATGTGATCTATCATAGAGCTGTAGGTTCCACTGCCAATGCAACAAATACACGATGACACGTCTGAGAGGACCTGCCTACTTTGTTTCTGACCTCAAAACATGCCCTGAATCCTTATGTAGCCTAATAAAGTGTTTGGAATCCTTATGTAGCCTAATAAAGTGTTTGGAATCATTATGTAGCCTAATAAAGTGTTTAGAATCCTTATGTAGCTTAATAAAGTGCTCGGAATCCTTATGAAGCCTAATAAAGTGCTCTGAATCCTTATGTAGCCTAATAAAGTGCTCGGAATTCTTATGTAGCCTAATAAAGTGTTTGGAATCCTTATGTAGCCTAATAAAGTGTTTGTAATCCTTATGTAGCCTAATAAAGTGTTTGTAATCCTTATGTAGCCTAATAAAGTGCTCGGAATCCTTATGTAGCCTAATAAAGTGTTTGGAATCCTTATGTAGCCTAATAAAGTGTTTGGAATCCTTATGTAGCCTAATAAAGTGTTTGGAATCCTTATGTAGCCTAATAAAGTGTTTGGAATCCTTATGTAGCTTAATAAAGTGCTTGGAATCCTTATGTAGCCTAATAAAGTGTTTGGAATCCTTATGTAGCCTAATAAAGTGTTTAGAATCCTTATGTAGCTTAATAAAGTGCTCAGAATCCTTATGTAGCCTAATAAAGTGCTCGGAATCCTTATGTAGCCTAATAAAGTGTTTGGAATCCTTATGTAGCCTAATAAAGTGTTTGGAATCCTTATGTAGCCTAATAAAGTGTTTGGAATCCTTATGTAGCCTAATAAAGTGCTCGGAATCCTTATGTAGCCTAATAAAGTGCTTGGAATCCTTATGTAGCCTAATAAAGTGTTTGGAATCCTTATGTAGCCTAATAAAGTGCTCGGAATCCTTATGTAGCCTAATAAAGTGTGCAGAATCCTTATGTAGCTTAATAAAGGGCTCAGGGAAGTACCCTACCTCTTTTGGACAATGTTTTGGTGTCGCGAGAACCTCACCCAGGGGGGAGAGAGGGAACCTCACCCAGGGGGAAAGAAGGAACCTCACCCAGGGGGGAGAGAGGGAACCTCACCCAGGGGGGAGAGAGGGAATCTCACCCAGGGGGGGGGGAAGAAGGAACCTCGCCCAGGGGGGAGAGAGGGAACCTCGCCTGGGGGAAAAGAGGGTAGACTGGAATCCTGGATGCTTGCTGTGTTTTCGGGACATAACATTTCCAGCAACATTACTTTGGGGGAAAATCTGCTTCAGTTGTTGTTAAGGCAAGTCCCTGAGGAATGTTGTAGTTGAAGAAGAAGGCTAGAAGGCTAGAAGAAGGCTAGAAGGCTAGAAGGCTAAAATTCTAGAAGAAGGCTAGAAGGCTAGAAGAAGGCCTACCCAGATAGACACCATGAGACAAGTTAATACAGCAGTCTGAGGAGGAGAGCTGAAGAAAGCAAAAGCCTCTTGTTTTTCCATCGCTTTTATTTACACTCAGGAAAAGATGTTTATTTAGGAAAGTGTTTGTATGAATAATGCCTAAGGAAATGAATTTGCATGTGTTCTATCTGTGCTTAGAGTTTAAAATAGCTGACCCAAACTAAGCTAGCAGTGTTATTAACAGTCTTATTGAAAACTTCAGTGTAAGTTTTAAGGAAGTTATAAATTATTATTTTTTAAATGACCTATAATTTCCGGGTTCAGAACTTTAATAAAATCTCCCAGGAAAACTTTCAGGGAACTATAGTCAAATGTTCCCAGAACCTCCCTGCAACCTAAAAATGAACGTTCCATGAATAGGTGAAATGTTCAGTTAATTACCAGTCAGGAAACTTATGCCTTCTGAATAGAGCATGGGTGAAATGTTCCGGGACCACCCAGTTACGTAGAATGTATACATGACTGTAAGTCAGTCTGCTAAATGGCATATATTATTATAAATGGCATATATTATATTATATATATTATATATCATTCCCAGAACCAATGGGAAACCAAAAACGTACGTTCCTACAACTTCCAAGGAACCAAATGTGCTAGCTGGGTAATGTGGTGGAAAAACATCTCTGGAAAAAAACACAAGGAAAATCCATGTCATCAAAAAACACTTCTTTTTTTGACCCATCCCTGGAAGGAAAAGCCTTATCCAGAGTTTCAACCACCCCCTTGCCTGATACAGGTCCCCTGGTAGATCATACATCAGCTGATTTACAGCACTTAATTATTATCCACATGCAGTCTGTGGCTTCCACATGCTGGTCTGTGGAGCAGCACATGCCTTGGTAGCGTCCCAAATGGTACTCTACATATTCCCCATATAAGTACACTACTTTTGATTGTGGCCCATAGGGAATCTCATAGGGCTCTGGTCAAAAGTGTACACTATATAAGGAATAGGATGCCATTTGGGACTTGGTCTACTGTACCTGGTCTGCTTGCAGAGAGGAAAAGACATGGGTGTCAATGTGTTTCATTCTGACACCTCCGTTGGTCTAGATGCCACTCACTCAACTCTATTGATCACTGATTGAGCACTCTCTTTCTTTCTCTCTCCTCTCTATCACTCCTCTCTTTCTCCTCTCCCTCTATCACTCCTCTCTCTCTCCTCTCTTGATATCACTCCTCTCTCTCTCTCCTCTCCCTCTATCACTCCTCTCTCTCTCCTCTCTTGATATCACTCCTCTCTCTCTATCTCTCCCCTCTCTCTCTCTCTCTCTCTCTCTCTCCTCTCCCTCTATCACTCTCTCTATCTCTCCTCTCTATCACTCCCCTCTCTCACTATCACTATCTCTATCTTCTCTCTCACTCCTCTCCTCTCCCTCTCTCTCTCTCTCTCTCTCTTTCTCTTCTCTTCTCTTCTCTTCTCTTCTCTTCTCTTGTAATAGCACCCACCAGGGCTCCGTGATTGGCTACCTGAGCCGGAAAAAGTGGGAGGGTGATGCCCTTTGTTGTTCCACTCACTGTGCTTGCGTCGTACTGCTTTACGAGGTTTGCCTCAAGTTCTTGAAGCAGGTTTCAAGTGCTGGGGTTTGTCATCATGAATAATTCCAATATAAACAATTAATCATAGCAATCAGGTTCTTTATTTATTTCATTTCTATAGGTGAAGGACACCACATTTCTAGCCCTGGGTTAATCAACACTGGTTTGTCATCAAGGAAGGAAAAGAGAGGTCAGGAAAGTTGGTGTCAGAGGTGGAGGGGGAGGGGGGGGGGGGGGAATGTCTTCCGCCATTCCGTTCCTAGTCCTTTACAATCAGGTGACTGTCACCTGATCGCGACAAGGAAGTGAAACCAAATGTATTGTCTCATATGGAAAGTCCACCTGAAAGTGAAACCATTAGGTGTGAGAATGTGCTCGGGTCGAAGGGCACATAGACTCTTTATGTATTAACTATGTATGTATTAATTATTTATGTATTAACTATTTATGTATTAACTATGTATGTATTAACTATTTTCTATTAACCCACTGAATTTCCTCATCCTTTATTGCAATTTCTACAAATTGTAATGAAACTCATCCTTCTCCCACATGATATGAATAGCTGGATATGCATTTTTGGTAAAAACATGAAATATTGGGATAGTGGCAACTTGTTTAGAGGCTTTCCATGAATAAACACACATACTACATGTGCTCTATCATTGTGGAAATATTATGTAAACTAGTTATCCCTCAACCAGCCAACACATCTAGAAATATTATGTAAACTAGTTATCCCTCTACCAGCCAACACCACGTCTAGAAATATTATGTAAACTAGCTATCCCTCTACCAGCCAACACCACGTCTAGAAATATTATGTAAACTAGTTATCCCTCGACCAGCCAACACATCCACCAGCCAACACATCTAGAAATATTATGTAAACTAGTTATCCCTCTACCAGCCAACACATCTAGAAATATTATGTAAACTAGTTATCACCTAAACTAGTTATCCCTCTACCAGCCAACACATCTAGAAATATTATGTAAACTAGTTATCCCTCAACCAGCCAACACATCTAGAAATATTATATAAACTAGTTATCCCTCTACCAGCCAACACATCTAGAAATATTATGTAAACTAGTTATCCCTCTACCAGCCAACACCACATCCAACACCACATCTAGAAATATTATGTAAACTAGTTATCCCTCTATCCCTCCAGCCAACACCACATCTAGAAATATTATGTAAACTAGTTATCCCTCTACCAGCCAACACCACATCTAGAAATATTATGTAAACATGTCTAGAAATATTAGGTAAACTAGTTATCCCTCAACCAGCCAACACATCTAGAAATATTATGTAAACTAGTTATCCCTCTACCAGCCAACACATCTAGAAATATTATATAAACTAGTTATCCCTCGACCAGCCAACACATCTAGAAATATTATGTAAACTAGTTATCCCTCTACCAGCCAACACGTCTTTTGTTGACTCCTGGAATGCAACAGGCCTCAATGGTCGTAAATCACTAACATGTTTTTATTTTCTGCTTTGGACAGACGTTTTGATCTTTGGACAGATGTTTGATCTGTTTCCTGTTGGTACTCCTGTCATCGCTTCTCAACTCACCACGATGTTCCTGATTGATGTTCCATCAACTCACCACGATGTTCCTGTTAGTCAACTCGATGTTCCTGTTGATGATGTTGATGTTTCCTGTTGATGATGTTCCTGATGATGTTCCTGTTGATGTTCCTGTTGGTCTCCTGTTGATGTTCCTGTTGGTGTCTCCTGTTGATGTTCCTGTTGATGTTCCTGTTGATGTTCCTGTTGGTCTCCTGTCATCGCTTCTCAACTCACCACGATGTTCCTGTTGGTCTCCTGTCATCGCTTCTCAACTCACCACGATGTTCCTGTTGATGTTCCTGTTGATGTTCCTGTTAGTCTCCTGTCATCGCTTCTCAACTCACCACGATGTTCCTGTTGATGTTCCTGTTGATGTTCCTGTTGATGTTCCTGTTAGTCTCCTGTCATCTCTTCTCAACCCACCACGATGTTCCTGTTAGTCTCCTGTCATCTCTTCTCAACTCACCACAATGTTCCTGTCATCTCTTCTCAACTCACCACGATGTTCCTGTTCCTGATGTTCCTGTCAACTGATGTTCCTGTTGATGTTCCTGTTGATGTTCCTGTTGATGTTCCTGTTGATGTTCCTGTTGGTCTCCTGTCTGTCATCTCTTCTCAACCCACCACTGTTGATGTTCCTGTTCCTGGTCTCCTGTCATCGCTTCTCAACTCACCATGTTCCTGTTGATGTTCCTGTTGATGTTCCTGTTGATGTTCCTGTTGATGTCTCCTGTTCATCCTGTTGGTCTCCTGTTCTTCTCAACTCACCACGATGTTCCTGTTGGTCTCTGTCTGTCATCTCTTCTCAACTCACCATGTTCCTGTTGATGTTCCTGTTGGTCTCCTGTCATCTCTTCTCAACCCACCACGATGTTCCTGTTGGTCTCCTGTCATCTCTTCTCAACTCACCACGATGTTCCTGTTGGTCTCCTGTCATCTCTTCTCAACTCACCACGATGTTCCTGTTGGTCTCCTGTCATCTCTTCTCAACTCACCACGATGTTCCTGTTGATGTTCCTGTTGGTCTCCTGTCATCGCTTCTCAACTCACCACGATGTTCCTGTTGATGTTCCTGTTGGTCTCCTGTCATCGCTTCTCAACTCACCACGATGTTCCTGTTGATGTTCCTGTTGGTCTCCTGTCATCTCTTCTCAACTCACCACGATGTTCCTGTTGTTCCTGTTGATGTTCCTGTTGATGTTCCTGTTGGTCTCCTGTCATCTCTTCTCAACTCACCGATGTTCCTGTTGATGTTCCTGTTGATGTTCCTGTTGGTCTCCTGTCATCGCTTCTCAACTCACCACGATGTTCCTGTTGATGTTCCTGTTGGTCTCATGTCATCTCTTCTCAACTCACCACGATGTTCCTGTTGGTCTCCTGTCATCTCTTCTCAACTCACCACAATGTTCCTGTTGATGTTCCTGTTGGTCTCCTGTCATCGCTTCTCAACTCACCACGATGTTCCTGTTGATGTTCCTGTTGATGTTCCTGTTGGTCTCCTGTCATCTCTTCTCAACTCACCACGATGTTCCTGTTGATGTTCCTGTTGGTCTCCTGTCATCGCTTCTCAACTCACCACGATGTTCCTGTTGATGTTCCTGTTGATGTTCCTGTTGGTCTCCTGTCATCTCTTCTCAACTCACCACGATGTTCCTGTTGATGTTCCTGTTGATGTTCCTGTTGGTCTCCTGTCATCTCTTCTCAACTCATGTTCCTGTTGGTCTCCTGTCATCTCTTCTCAACTCACCACGATGTTCCTGTTGGTCTCCTGTCATCTCTTCTCAACTCAACGATGTTCCATGTTCCTGTTGGTCTCCTGTCATCGATGTTCCTGTTGGTCTCCTGTCTGTCATGTTCCTGTTGGTCTCCTGTCATCGCTTCTCAACCCACCACGATGTTCCTGTTGGTCTCCTGTCATCGCTTCTCAACCCACCACGATGTTCCTGTTGGTCTCCTGTTGATGTTCCTGTTGGTCTCCTGTTGATGTTCCTGTTGGTCTCCTGTTGATGTTCCTGTTGATGTTCCTGTTGATGTTCCTGTTGATGTTCCTGTTGATGTTCCTGTTGATGTTCCTGTTGATGTTCCTGTTGGTCTCCTGTTGATGTTCCTGTTGGTCTCCTGTTGATGTTCCTGTTGATGTTCCTGTTGATGTTCCTGTTGATGTTCCTGTTGATGTTCCTGTTGATGTTCCTGTTGGTCTGTTGATGTTCCTGTTGATGTTCCTGTTGGTCTCCTGTTGATGTTCCTGTTGATGTTCCTGTTGATGTTCCTGTTGATGTTCCTGTTGATGTTCCTGTTGATGTTCCTGTTGGTCTCCTGTTGATGTTCCTGTTGATGTTCCTGTTGGTCTCCTGTTGATGTTCCTGTTGGTCTCCTGTTGATGTTCCTGTTGATGTTCCTGTTGATGTTCCTGTTGATGTTCCTGTTGGTCTCCTGTTGATGTTCCTGTTGATGTCTCCTGTTGATGTTCCTGTTGATGTTCCTGTTGATGTTCCTGTTGATGTTCCTGTTGATGTTCCTGTTGGTCTCCTGTCATCAACACAACTTGGTTTGGATCGTGTGTTTTCTGTTTACTATGATAGCCAGATTAATATGGACTGTTGGACTGTTGAACCAGGGCCTAACCTTTCATTTGGGTGTCGAGAGATAACACACAATAAGAAACCAGCACAGGCAATAATAAGCAGTGTTTCCCTGTTCTTTCAGAAGCTGGTCAACGTTAGTGTCAATCCTTTCCTAGAGAAACAGTACCCTCTACGGGTTATCCTTCTATGTAATTATAAAACATCCATCACTACCTCTACACAAGGCCATTTTTAATTAATTAAATATACTTTTATTTTGGAAACAAGGACCAAATCTCATAGCACATCAAAGCCATCACTCATTCATATATCTTTATGTACATATTCTTTATCTCTTTACACTTGTGTGTATAAGGTAGTAGTTTTGGAATTGTTAGTTTAGCTTACTCGTTGGTTATTACTGCATTGTCGGAACTAGAAGCACAAGCATTTCGCTACACTCGCATTAACATCTGCTAACCATGTGTATGTGACAAATACATTTGATTTGATTTGATTTGAGCCTCTAAAAATGTAATCTTCAGTCTTTTGACTGAAATTTAGAACTCTGACTGACATAGAAATAGCAACCAGAGGACCTGTGTGTGTGTTGTGGGTGTGTTGTGGGTGGTGTGTGTGTGTTGTGTTGTGGGTGGTGTGTGTTGTGTTGTGGGTGGTGTGTGTGTGTGTTGTGGGTGGTGTGTGTGTGTGGTGTGATGTGGCTGTGTGTGTGTGTGTGTGTTGTGGGTGGTGTGTGTGTGTTGTGTGTGTGTTGTGTTGTGGGTGGTGTGTGTGTGTGTGTGTGTGTGTTGTGGGTGGTGTGTGTGTGTGGTGTTGTGGCTGGTGTGTGTGTGTTGTGGGTGGTGTGTGTGTGTTGTGGGTGGTGTGTGTGTGTTGTGGGTGGTGTGTGTGTGTGTGTTTGTGGGTGGTGTGTGTGTGTGTGTTGTGGGTGGTGTGGGTGGTGTGTGTGTGTTGTGGGTGGTGTGTGTGTGTTGTGGGTGGTGTGTGTGTGTGGTGTGTTGTGGCTGGTGTGTGTGTGTGTTGTGGGTGGTGTGTGTGTGTGTGTGTTGTGGGTGGTGTGTGTGTGTGTGTTGTGGGTGGTGTGTGTGTGTTGTGGGTGGTGTGTGTGTTGTGGGTGGTGTGTGTGTGTTGTGTGGTGGTGTGTGTGTGTGTTGTGGGTGGTGTGTGTGTGTTGTGGGTGGTGTGTGTGTGTTGTGGGTGGTGTGTGTGTGTTGTGGGTGGTGTGTGTGTGTTGTGGGTGGTGTGTGTTTGTTGTGGGTGGTGTGTGTGTGTGTGTTGTGGGTGGTGTGTGTGTGTTGTGGGTGGTGTGTGTGTGTGTGTGTGTGGGTGTGTGTGTGTGTGTGTTGTGGGTGGTGTGTGTGTGTTAAAGGGGGTGCTGTCTTTCTCATGGTGAGAGCTGCTGCTAGATCTCACATTGATGAATTAAATATGGCTCGCATTCCACCTCCCACGCTTCAAGCTTATGTAATGGAAGGCCTGCGTGTCAATCATATATGTGTGTGTGCGCGTGTGTGTGTGCATGCGTGTGTGTGTGTGTGACTCATCCTTTCTGTTCTTAGTTATTCTGATACTGTACAGTACAACCTGCTCACACCTGCCAACCACCCCCCCCCCACACACACACACGCACACCCACACCCACACACACACACAGACAAACACACACAAATCCCCCCCCCCCCACACACACACGCACAGACACAAACACACACACACAAATCCCCCCCCTCGCATACACATGCCAACCCTAGCATAACAATGATGTTCTGCATTTGCCTGTGGACAAGTGCTGGCTGAAAGGTCAGTGTCTGAGCTGAGGGGACTGATAGGAATGCCTGGGGCTGTGCTCCATATAGTACCCTATTCCCTATTTAGTGCACTACTTTTGACAAGGGCCCATCAAAAGTTGTGCACTAAATAGGGAATAGGGTGCTGTTTGGTGCGTAAACTGGGCTTAATAGTCTCCCCTGTTGGTTTTGATAGCAACAGGATACCGATGGCAACCATGGCTCCAAATCTGCTGAGGCATCACAGCTTTGGGTTTGTTAGCGAAGACCCAGGGCTCATTCAAAATGTCAGGCCCCGGGTTGGGGCGCTTGAGGCAGGAAAGCATGCCTCAGACTGCCAGGTCTGTGGAGACCTGATATGGCTCTCTATTGTCATAAGTTAAACTCAAAGGGCCCTGGGACTGTACCTTGTGGAATGCCATCGTGCCCCTAAACCATGCCGGAGGTATTTTACTATTCTGCGACAGCATTGCATAGCAGTCCTAGTAGGATAGTGTAGAGTAGACTGAATAAAACACTGATTTTGTTGAGGAATTTTTATCATGGCATCCAATATTGATGAGCATGATGCATGTAAACAACACAAGTAATTTGGATCCAGAAACGGCAGAATGTTTCTGTGGAAAGAGAAAAAGCACAACAAGAGTTCGGGGACAGTGAACGTGAATGGAGGAATCCTGTTATTTTTGTATATTTTTTTTTACCCCCTTTTTCTCCCCAATTTCATGGTATCCAATTGTTAGTAGCTACTATCTTGTCTCATCGCTACAACAGGCTCGGGAGAGACGAAGGTCAAAAGCCATGCGTCCTCCGATACACAACCCAACCTAGCCGCACTGCTTCTTAACACAGCGCGCCTCCAACCCGGAAGCCCGCCGCACCAATGTGCCGGAGGAAACACCGTGTACCTGCCAACCTTGGTTAGCGCGCACTGCGCCCGGCCCGCCACAGGAGTCGCTGGTGCGTGATGAGACAAGGATATCCCTACCGACCAAGGCCTCCCTAACCCGGACGACGCTCGGCCAATTGTGCTTCGCCCCATGGATCTCCCGGTCGCGGCCGGTTACGACAGACTACCCAGAGTCTCTGATGGCACAGCTGGCGCTGCAGTACAGCGCCCTTAACCACCGTGCCACCCGGGAGGCCCTGGAATCCTGTTATTTCATTGGTTTATGGGAACACAGGAGACTTTTTGGTGTCTAACACCCGGCTTGATGCCGTCTCACTTTTACAGCTCTGTCAGGTCCAATTACACTGAGACAAATGTCTTTTTGATGGTGGTACACCGGTCTCTCTTCGTAATCACATCACTATCTCAATGAGGCTTGCCTGAGTAACAGTTAAATAAATGGAAATAAAACATTGATTGTCAGTGTGAAACAAAGTCATACTAAATAAATTAAACGGGCTACGCTTTACGCCCCACTGCTCTTTCTGCTCATTATTTAACTAACATGTGTCCAGTCAGACACTCTCCCCTTCGCTTACACAATGGCTGTGTCTGAATCTGAAATTACACCCACTTCCCTATATAGTGCACTACATTTGACCAGAGCCCTATGGACCTTAGGTCAAAACAAAGTGCACTATATAGGGGACAGGGTGCCACATCGAACGCACACAATCCCTCTTCCATTGGACCATGCGTGGTGTGAGTCTACTGTTCTGTGGTGGCAATCATCCTTCACGACTATCCACCAGCATATAGCTAATGTTAATGCCTTGTTTACAGTGGATCATGAACTGCCTTCATTGACTATTTATTGAGAGAAAGAGTGATAGGTTGTAAAGATGAATCATACACTATGTATACAGTCCTACTGGAAAATACAGCAAGGCCTCGAGCTGAGTCGATGACATACAGAGAATGACTCTTACACTGCTGCCCCCTGGTGGAAGTTTACTGAATAAACATTTGAGATGCAGTTAAAAATAGCCAGGTGCACAATAGTGTTGTTTTGACTTCTCTCCTCGGGTATAACCTATGTGTATGGTGTGAATCTGACAGGTTTTTATAAAGTCTCAAAATGCAATTTTAATTTAAATCATATACTATCCACTTTGAGTGCTTCAGTTAGATAATGAAGACTGAATCCTAACACCTGCCTGCCAATCAGAACCTGAAGTATTGAGTAACACCTGCCTGCCAATCAGAAGTGAAGTATTGAGTGACACCTGCCTGCCAATCAGAACCTGAAGTATTGAGTGACACCTGCCTGCCAATCAGAACCTGAAGTATTGAGTGACACCTGCCTGCCAATCAGAACCTGAAGTATTGAGTAACACCTGCCTGCCAATCAGAAGTGAAGTACTGAGTGACACCTGCCTGCCAATCAGAACCTGAAGTATTGAGTGACACCTGCCTGCCAATCAGAAGTGAAGTATTGAGTGACACCTGCCTGCCAATCAGAAGTGAAGTATTGAGTGACACCTGCCTGCCAATCAGAAGTGAAGTATTGAGTGACACCTGCCTGCCAATCAGAAGTGAAGTATTGAGTGACACCTGCCTGCCAATCAGAAGTGAAGTATTGAGTGACACCTGCCTGCCAATCAGAACCTGAAGTATTGAGTGACACCTGCCTGCCAATCAGAAGTGAAGTATTGAGTGACACCTGCCTGCCAATCAGAAGTGAAGTATTGAGTGACACCTGCCTGCCAATCAGAAGTGAAGTATTGAGTAACACCTGCCTGCCAATCAGAAGTGAAGTATTGAGTGACACCTGCCTGCCAATCAGAACCTGAAGTATTGAGTGACACCTGCCTGCCAATCAGAACCTGAAGTATTGAGTGACACTGATCTAGAACAAGACTACTGTTCATTCAGCGAGACACATGATGACTGGCCACACCCAATGACAGTCAATCAGGCTGCAGTCAATCAGGCTCCCTCACCCAGAACCATCTCAACCAAAGCCCCTCACCCAGAGCCCCTCACCAAGAACCCCTCACCCAGAGCCCCTCACCAAGAACCCCTCACCCAGAGCCCCTCACCAAGAACCCCCTCACCCAGAGCCCCTCACCAAGAACCCCCTCACCCAGAGCCCCTCACCAAGAACCCCTCACCCAGAGCCTTGTGTGGCTGATTGTCATTTCAATATCTAGCCTGTACCAGAACCAGAAGCCAGGTGTGTGGGTCGACACCTGCAGCAGTGTTCCCACATGCGACAGCCACTGGCCCAGACAATGACCCCCCCCCCCACACACACACACACACACACACACACACACACACACACACACACACACACACACACACACACACACACACACACACACACACACACACACACACACACACACACACACACACACATACACCCCTCCCCAGAGGATGACCCAGCAGGGCCTTATCTTTCAGAGATAGAGTCGGGGGAGTCGGAGAAGAAGCCCTAGACAATGGGGAGCTGAAGAGGTAGGTCATTTTTCATACTGTCTATTAATATAATGAGAGGAGAGAAGACCATAAATCAGTCCCGGAGTGTATTGTGCCGTCAGCGGAGCAGTGGGCCCGGAGCCAGTCAGACACAACTAGATTTGCGTCCCAAATGGCACCCTATTCCCTATGTAGTGCACTCAGGGTTACAAAGCTATGGGTAATTTACCAAAGTTACCCGAATCTTCAGTCATTTTTGTAATTAACAGAAAGTCTATGGCAATCTATCGTAACTTTGGTAATTTATACTTTAATAACTTTAAAAATATATATTCATATATAGTATTACTTTTTAAAATCTGTATCTATATTGTCCATGAGTTTTTAGTAGATAGACCATACGGTTCAAGAGAAAATAGCCTAATTAATGAAAAAAGCATCTAATCAACAATAGCATTATTTTCAATTAACTCTGCAACTCTTCCAACAAATGACTTTTAACGCCAAAACATTGACAACAAATAAATAAAAGTTTGTATTAAACGCCAATGGTATTCACTACGTTGATGCTTTATAATTAGGATCATGTTTAACGGGTTTGATGATCTATTATAATGATTTCATATATTTTACATGTGATACGGCCACACAGAGGGACAGAGTTGATTACAGACACCTGTGACAAACTATTCAAAAGGGCCACTATACAGTATGTCTGGTATGATATACTTTACTGGTAAACTTCAAAGGTTTCCAGTAATATACCTTCCCTTTGCAACCCTAAGTGCACTACTTTTGACCAAGACCCATATTAGTACGCAGCATAGGGAAAAGGTTTCCAGATGGGATACAGGCCTAGTCTTACCCAGGCTGTGGGCCAGAGGACAGTAAACGAACCAGAGGGTTCTCTCCATCCACATGACTAAGCCATAGAAATATAATTATTTTCTACCCTCAGTGACCGTGACTAAGCCAGACCTAGCTTCAGAAATCCCAGGCCTAGCTTCAGAAATCCCAGACCTAGCTTCAGAAATCCCAGACCTAGCTTCAGAAATCCCAGACCTAGCTTCAGAAATCCCACACTTAGCTTCAGAAATCCCAGACCTAGCTTCAGAAATCCCAGACCTAGCTTCAGAAATCCCACACTTAGCTTCAGAAATCCCACACTTAGCTTCAGAAATCCCACACTTAGCTTCAGAAATCCCAGACCTAGCTTCAGAAATCCCAGACCTAGTTTCAGAAATCCCAGATCTAGCCTCAGAAATCCCAGATCTAGCCTCAGAAATCCCAGATCTAGCCTCAGAAATCCCAGATCTAGCTTCAGAAATCCCAGACCTAGGGCAACAGCATTGGTACATTGTGGGAGGCAACCGGTCTGTCTGGAGAGACTACGGCCAGTCCAGACTGTAGACGCTGCTGTCACGACTGACCCTCTGGCCAGTCCAGGAGACAGACCCTGAGTTGTCTGTTGTCTGTTGTCTGCATCTCTTAAAGATGATGATCCAGGGGAGACAAGGTCAATCATTTGAGATGATATTCCAGGTCATACGACTTGGTCAGGATCCAGCCATTGTGGAATGAGTCTTTTTTTTTTGTCAAGGCGAGCATGCAACTCCTTGTCTCTTCCTCAACTCAGGAGTATTTCCTGAGGAGGAAGCAATAAGACAAAAGACACAAGACTTAATGAAGCAGACTGATCTACTCTACGGAGCCATAATAAATCCTATGATGAATGAATATAGAACAAACTGTTTGGATTAGTGCAGTGATATGACTAATTTAGTCACCATGGTGATAGGATGATTTACAACACTTAAAACCGTAGTCTAGGAAGCGAATGTCTCAGATAAAGTAGTAGCCCATATCCTAAAGAGCCACACGTTGAGATGCTGAATTGCGTACAGTATGTCCTGAATAAACTGAAACATACAAGCAGAATAAATCCATTCTCCTTTGAAATACGACATGACTTGCTAATCACCCTTTCTACCTGTAAGTGTTTTCATGTGTCCTGGTGGTTCATTAGTTCATTAATCTCTGTATCAGTATTTAAGGGGAAACTGTCCCTCACAGCTAGATACCAGTCCTTAGAATAATAAACCTCTGTCAGTAGAAAAGTGGTGTGTTTGAACTAGATCACAGAGAGGTGGCTTCCTGCCATGACCAGAGCACTTCCAGGTTAAAGGATAAATACATTCCTGGAAAATAAGGGCGCAGATTGTACCAAGGGCCACGTAAAAGACAACTGGCCTTCTTCCCAAATGGTAACCTATTCCCTATATAGTGCGCTACTTTTGACCAGAGCCCATAAGTCACTATAAGGAATAGGGTGCCATTTGGAACCTAACCCTGTGGTGTGACATGTCGAATTCCAGAACAAGCTATGGAAGACAGAAAACAGGAAAGCAACATAACAGACTTCCTGTTTGGGATATCAAATACAGACTGACAGGTGATGTACGGGGTGGCACCAAGTTGACACACACACACACACACACACACACACACACACACACACACACACACACACACACACACACACACACACACACACACACACACACACACACACACACACACACACACACACACACACACACACACACACACACACACATTCCATGGATCATATAGGCTCAGCGCCGCTCTGCTCTGTTCTGCTCTTATGAAACATTTCCTTCCCTGTATCCGTGCTCAGACTACATCCCGAATGGCACCCTTCTCCCAATATTAGTGCACTACTTTTAAACAGATCCCAGGTCAAAAGTAGTGCATTAAATAAAATAGGGATATATAGGGAGTGGTTTGGAACAAAGCCTCAGACTGGGCCACTGACCTCTTATCAGCTTCTCTCAGCCACTCAACAGGTTATAAAACAGTCCCTTTAACTGAGTTTACTGGAAAGCACAAACCTAGCCAGAAGTGTATGGAGTAGAATAACAAAAACACTCACACAAATACGATGACAAAGACTTGAGACTTTCGCCTTTTTCATTCCACAAAGCAACTGATTCAATTCCACTGAGTGCATTGTCGCTCCCACGCCTCAGTCAACCTACTTTAGGCAACAACGATGACAATGACCCCAGGACATAAAGTACTTACTGTAGTACAGCACAGTGGTGACGAGAACATACGGTAATAGGAGACTGAGGCCTTGAGCTTTTGGGTTCAAGTCAAGTTACTTTGAAACCAACAAGACACATTACACAAATATCAATGGAAAGGCTAATTGTCTGAGGTTCTAAATGGTCTTTTGTTCTGATATGGAGACTAGAATCGGATAAGGAACTTTGCGATTGTTCTGCTCCGTTCATTGACTGATGATCCATCACTTTACAGAGGGTTCTTCTTGAACATTGAAGGGCTGTACCATATTAGCCAAAACAGCAAACTTCCTCAAACCCAGGCGTGACCACACCATGTCTTTCAGCAGCTCGGTTAAAAATGGCTCTTTAACTGTATTATTAAGAGCACGTAGTGTTGAACTACTTTTACATTTCAATTGTTCAATTTAACCTTTATCTATTTAACTAGGCAAGTCAGTTACGAACAAATTCTTATTTACACTGACCTGCCTACACCGTCCAAACCCGGACGACGCTGGGCCAATAGAGAGCCGGACTATTGGACTCCCAATCACGGCCGGTTGGGATGCAGCCTGGATTCGAACCATGGTGTCTGTAGTGACGCCTCTAGTACTGAGACTCATTGCATCTTATAGACTTTGTTTATTGCCTCACTCTAAAGAGCACTTCTGATAGTTGGAAGGCTCCAGGATCCATCCCAAGTGGTCTCCTGCCCAACCTAGAATTAGGGTACAGCAGCACCAACGGGTTGGACTGGTCTAGTAGCAGCACCAAGGGGTTGGACTGGTCTAACAGGAGCACCAAGGGGTTGGACTGGTCTAACAGGAGCACCAAGGGGTTGGACTGGTCTAACAGGAGCACCAGGGGGTTGGACTGGTCTAACAGGAGCACCAAGGGGTTGGACTGGTCTAACAGGAGCACCAGGGGGTTGGACTGGTCTAGCAGGAGCACCAAGGGGTTGGACTGGTCTAACAGGAGCACCGAGGGTTGGACTGGTCTAACAGGAGCACCGAGGGGTTGGACTGGTCTAGCAGGAGCACCAAGGGGTTGGACTGGTCTAGCAGGAGCACCAAGGGGTTGGACTGGTCTAGTAGGAGCACCAGGGGTTGGACTGGTCTAACAGGAGCACCAGGGGGTTGGACTGGTCTAGCAGGAGCACCAAGGGGTTGGACTGGTCTAACAGGAGCACCAAGGGGTTGGACTGGTCTAGCAGGAGCACCAAGGGGTTGGACTGGTCTAGCAGGAGCACCAAGGGATTGGACTGGTCTAGCAGCAGCACCAAGGGGTTGGACTGGTCTAACAGGAGCACCAAGGGGTTGGACTGGTCTAACAGGAGCACCAAGGGGTTGGACTGGTCTAACAGGAGCACCAAGGGGATGTGGCTGGTCTAGTAGCACCAGGGGATGTGGCTGGTCTAGTAGCACCAGGGGATGTGGCTGGTCTAGTAGCACCAGGGGATGTGGCTGGCTAGTAGCACCAGGGGATGTGGCTGGTCTAGTAGCACCAGGGGATGTGGCTGGTCTAGTAGCACCAGGGGATGTGGCTGGTCTAGTAGCACCAGGGGATGTGGCTGGTCTAGTAGCACCAGGGGATGTGGCTGGTCTAGTAGCACCAGGGGATGTGGCTGGTCTAGTAGCACCAGGGGATGTGGCTGGTCTAGTAGCACCAGGGGATGTGGCTGGTCTAGTAGCACCAGGGGATGTGGCTGGTCTAGTAGCACCAGGGGATGTGGCTGGTCTAGTAGCACCAGATGTGGCTGGTCTAGTAGCACCAGGGGATGTGGCTGGTCTAGTAGCACCAGGGGATGTGGCTGGTCTAGTAGCACCAGGGGATGTGGCTGGTCTAGTAGCACCAGGGGATGTGGCTGGTCTAGTAGCACCAGGGGATGTGGCTGGTCTAGTAGCACCAGGGGATGTGGCTGGTCTAGTCTAGTAGCACCAGGGGATGTGGCTGGTCTAGTAGCACCAGGGGATGTGGCTGGTCTAGTAGCACCAGGGGATGTGGCTGGTCTAGTAGCACCAGGGGATGTGGCTGGTCTAGTAGCACCAGGGGATGTGGCTGGTCTAGTAGCACCAGGGGATGTGGCTGGTCTAGTAGCACCAGGGGATGTGGCTGGTCTAGTAGCACCAGGGGATGTGGCTGGTCTAGTAGCACCAGGGGATGTGGCTGGTCTAGTAGCACTGGTCTAGTAGCACCAGGGGATGTGGCTGGTCTAGTAGCACCAGGGGATGTGGCTGGTCTAGTAGCACCAGGGGATGTGGCTGGTCTAGTAGCACCAGAGGGTGTGGCTGGTCTAGTAGCACCAGGGGTGTGGCTTGTCTAGTAGCAGCGCCAGGGGGTGCGGCTTGTCTAGTAGCAGCGCCAGCCCGAGAGACCAGCCGCTCCCTCTTCTGATGATCCTTCCCTGGCTCCACATCCAGCATGTCACCCCTGGGAAGCTTTATAGGGGCACTGCCAGGAGGCCAGTCATGAATGGGAGACAATGGCAGAGTCATGTGGAAACACAATGAGGATTTATGATGGATCTGTGTGCGGGGTGTGCCAGCCTGGTAGGGCTTCAGCATGGGCAGACTGAGGGCAGTGTCCATATGGACAGGAAGAAGGGGGAGGAGGGAGACAGACAGAGAGAGAAAGAGAGAGACAGAGGGGCAAGAGTGGAGAGGTAAGATATGGAGGGACAAAAGGAGGTAGTTAAGATACTTATAGAGTAATGTCCAGAGGAAGAGGAAAGGGTAACACTATGAGGATAGCTCTAACCGTGACGCTTAATCTTACCCTAACTCTTAATCTAACCCTATCCCCTTACCCTAACTCTTAATCTAACCCTATCCCCTTACCCTAACTCTTAATCTAACCCTATCTCCTTACCCTAACTCTTAATCTAACCCTATCCCCTTACCCTAACTCTTAATCTAACCCTATCCCCTTACCCTAACTCTTAATCTAACCCTTACCCTAATAATCTAACCCCCCTTACCCTAACTCTTAATCTAACCCTATCCCCTTACCCTAACTCTTAATCTAACCCTATCCCCTTACCCTAAACCCTATCCCCTTACCCTAACTCTTAATCTAACCCTATCCCCTTACCCTAACTCTTAATCTAACCCTATCCCCTCTAACCCTATCCCCCTTGATGCGAGCTCTCTTCCACGAGCCCGGGACGAAGATCTACCCGTCGTTCTGCGGATAGAGCAATCAAAGAGTCCACATCTGAAGGAACCTCCAGAGAGAGAATCTCATCCTTAACCGAGTGGAGTGAGAGGGAGGGAGAGCGGAGGATCGTTCCACTCAAACAAGACCAGCAGAGGGAAACAATGGAATAGCTGGGGACCGTTCACCTTGGGACAAGACATGCCCTGCAAAACTGAACTCTTAATCTAACCCTATCCCCTTACCCTAACTCTTAATCTAACCCTATCCCCTTACCCTAACTCTTAATCTAACCCTATCCGTAACTTTAGCAAGCAGTTGCTTATCAACAGATAGTTTGTTGATAGTATGACCATCTGTAAAGCATCTACGGGTGGAAAACCCGGACTATCCAAAGAGTGACCGAGGATAGGGAAGGTTGACAGGTGATATTGTGAGAGCTGGAGGGAGAGAGGACATGGTCAGACTAGTCATATAGTAGAAGGGGCTTCTAGAAAGAAGAATGGTAGATTACCAGGAGAGGCAGAAAGCATCAGCATCATAGTCCCAATAATACTACCACTCTCTTCTTTAACAAAACCATCATTCAGCTGAACATATGAACAAGCAACAGTCTATTTCATACACTTAGGAATAAGTCAAAAGAATAACCAACAGTATTTTTGCTGCAAAACATTTTAATTCAATAGAATGCTGAGTATGTACAGGAGAACATTTGTACATAAATACAGTTAGAAACATCAGCCGTTCGCTGGTACAAAAGTTTTAAAAACAACATATTATACATTATCTACACGTGCCACTTGTTTTTCACACCATGGTCTATGGATTGTCCGAATCCATTCACACACATTATCCGAGTTTCATTCCGCATACAGTTGCTGAGTGGGTACAGAGTTGTCCTTGGAGTGTAAGTGGCATTTGTATAACACTGAACTGGACTGAGGGGTTGGCATTGGTTATAAAGCTCATGAGAAATACAAAACAACGGATTATAGGACAGCGCATCGTACGGTCGGATGGGGGTTGTGGGTATTTAAAACTGTGGGGATCACCAGCTGCAAAATGTCCCTTTAGTTATTGCAGTTTCCACAGGATTACCCGCCCACGTCTATGACATCATCACACAGTGAGCAGAAAATGTACTCATCCTCCAGAAAATGTACTCATCCTCCTCTTCATCCTCTTCATCCAAAATCAACAAATGTACATTCATGGCAATTACATTAAAGGAAAAATCCACCCAAAACCATTCATTCCTTTCATTTACAGTGTTGAATAACACTAATACGTGAACACACATTTTTCATGTTGGCATTATAACAAGGTTGGTAGCAACATGGAAAATCGTTGTGGAAATCTGTCAACTACAAAACCCACAATGCAATGCTCTCTCTATAGGCCGGCTGGCTAGCTAGCTACACTGTTAGCACCTTTTTTTATATCTAGAACCTAAAATGGGTTCTTTGGCTGTCCTCATAGGAGAACCCTTTGAAGAACTATTCTTGGTTCCGGGTAGAACCCTTTTGGGTTCCATGTAGAACCCTTTCCACAGAGGGCTCTACATGGAACCAAAAAGGGTTGTACCTAGAACCAAAAATGTTTGGAACCCTTTTTTCCTAAGAGTGTAGCTAGCAAACGTAGCAACACACAATAATACCAAAGATAATACCAGCGTGTAAAGTAGCTGGTTTGATGTAAAATTGCATCAACAAACTACACTATTAATTTAGGAAGTCTACAATCTCACCATGTTCAACCTGCAGATCGAAGTGCCTCCCAAAGTGGAGTCAAACAGGAGATGGGAAACATTGCCAATGCTAGGTCAATGAGCCCTCTCCTTCAAGGAGTGAATGGGAGTCCATTGGGCGCTCGCTCAAAAACACAACATTATCACATATTTTGTCAACAAGAATTACAACATTACAAATCTTTTCTGAGATGTGATATAATTAACTTGCTATCTGTAGTATCATATAGCTTTGGAATCGTGACATTACGTACTTTCGAGGAAAATAGGCACGTTTCTCGACATATACACTGACTTTGAGAAGGGATTGAGTGACGATTAGCTTAGAAACAGCATGACGCAGCAAGACAAATTGAATGCGATTGGTCGACATCTGCTGGGTGAGTCGGTATTACGTTCCACCATTCAGTGGATTCCGATCTCCTTTCTATAACATCTCAACGGCACCACGCAATGCACCCTGGTCTAAAAGAGGCAGACAAATTGGAAAAAAATGTGCTAGAACCTCATTTCTCGAGGTAGGAATATCACAGAAAATGTCTCATTCAAGAGAAGACATTCTCCTGAGTTATGAAATCGGCCAGTACTGAAATCTGACATGTATGATAGACGTTTTGGCGATCTAAAAGTCCTATTCCAATTAACTTCCAGTGTAGCGAGAGAGACTTTATCATCACGGTGCTACGTCACACCGGACGGATTTCTGCCTGCTTCAACGCCAATAACTCAGACATACATGAAAACAATAAATAACCCAGGGAATCGATAAAACATCACTCAGAGATGCACCAAAACAATATAACATTCAAAATGGGTGAACCTTTCCTTTTAACGTCCCAAAATATGGTTAGTGTTTGTAGTAGACAAATCCATCTTATTGGTATCAAAATACTGTCCCATGGTGCAAATGTAAATGTCAATGTATGTCAGTACAGCTCACGCTACACATCCTCTGGTGAAGAATATATCAGGGTTGGGGTCAATTCCTCAATTCCAGTCAACGCACAAATTACACTGAAATGCCAATTCTGTTTAATGATTTTATGTGAGAATATTTAGAACAGGAATTTGGTTTACTTTCTGAGTTGACTAGAATTTAAATGGAATTGAGCCCAACCCGGCTTCGTCTACTCTGCACAATAATACATGGCGCGTCCTCACCTGGCGAAACAAAACATAGACATTTAACAGTATTAAGAATAGTTCATGGAGGTTTGGTAGCAGAAAAACGAGTTGTGAACACCTTGTAGATGAAATACATCAAAAGGTTTTAAACAACATTATTATTATTATTAGACATTGCTCAGTGACCTGCCATCACACAACATTATGCCCAAGACTCGAGAAAACACTTTTCAGGGATTGTAAGAAAATAAGTTAATACATGTTAAAACAGTCACATACACAAACAACCACACAGACATACATCAAGTACAACATCAACACTCTGTCAAACACAGTTTCACTCACAAACAGAAACATACAGATCATATCACTCTGACAGCAGGGTAGAGTCAAAGATTTTAGAACTAAACCAAGATGGAAACGACAGGCTGTGGCCTAATGGGAACAAATGAGTCATAGTGGGCAGAACAAGCAATGAGGTGGGCAGAGCCAAGCATGAACTAGTGAGATCCTATTGGCGTGTTTTAGCATCGTCTGCATATTTCCGTTAGGGAACGCCTTTACTCTGTGATGTGCGCGTGTGCAATAACTAGCACCTTCTAAACAACGCGATTAAACTTTTTTTAATTTTTTTCAAAGGGCAAAGTCTACAAAACAGTCCACTCTGTTCATAACATATTTTAGTTTTGGGAACAGAACACTGTATTGAAAACACATGTTTCATCGATGAGAACGTTTGCAGAACGTCGGCTGAAATCCATCTCGATCTATCGTGTCCCACTGCCGGCCACTGGGCTTCCTCTCACTACCATATTTGGTAGTGAGTGGAAACGCCAAGCGTTTGCTTCACATTTACACATCCAGTGAAAAATCTGTCTCATTGTTCTATCTGTGGTAGAGTCATCTGAAATAAGTCAAATTTGGTTCCTGAACTAGAACCAGGAAAGATTTCAATGAGTGTAATAACTAACTAATGCACTACAAATTCAGTTGATCAGGGGAATTTTTAGCTCATTATAATTAGCTCATTATAGTTAGCTCATTATAGTTTGTTTTAAGGATACAATTTCCAAGTATTTTCTTTAATCGAAGAGTTGTGAGAGAGCTAGTATGGAAAAGGAAAGGGTGATACTTATGGGGTAGGTATCCCAGTTCCTTGGTGTCCACATCACCAACAAACTAACATGGTCCAAGCACACAAAGACAGTTGTGAAGAGGTCACAACAACACCTTTCCCCCTCAGGAGACTGAAAAAATGTGGCATGGGCCCCCAGATCCTCAAAAGGTTCTATATATCACAGCAGGTATATCTCATTGATCATCCCCATAACCAACACCTCATTTGGCCGCCTTTCCTTCCAGTTCTCTGCTGCCAGTGACTGGAAGGAATTGCAACAAAAAAAAAATCGCTGAAGCTGGAGACTTTTATTTCCCTCACCAACTTTAAACATCTGCTATCTGAGCAGCTAACCAATCGCTGCATCTGTACATAGTCCACCCAATCTACCTACCTCATCCCCATACTGTTTTTATTTACTTTTCTGCTCTTTTGCACACCAGTATCACTACTTGCACATCATAATTTGCTCATTTATCACTCCAGTGTTAATCCACCTGTTACACACACTGTTTATAGACTTTCTTTTTTTTCCTACTGTATCATTGACTTGTTTATTGTGTTATTGGCTTGTTTATTGTTTACTCCATGTGTAACTCTGTGTTGTTGTCTGTGTCACACTGCTATGCTTTATCTTGGCCAGGTCGCAGTTGTAAATGAGAACTTGTTCTCAACTAGCCTACCTGGTTAAATAAAGGTGAAATAAAAAATAAATAAAAAAATAGCTGCACCATCGAGAGCATCCTGACCGGGTTCATCAACGCCTGATATGGCAACTGCTCGGCATCTGACTGTAAGGCCCTACAGAGGGTAATGCGAACAGCCCAGTACATCACTGGGGCCAAGCTTCCTGCCATCCAGGACCTATATAATAGGTGGTGTCAGAGGAAAGCCCATAAAATTGTCAGACTCCAGTCACCCAGGTGATAGACTGTTTTCTCTGCTACCGCACGGCAAGCGATACCAAGACTAGGACCAAAAGGCTCCTCAACAGCTTCCACCCCCAAGCCATTAGACTGCTGAACAATTCATAAAAATCGCCACTGGACAATTTACATTGACACCCCCCTCTCTTGTACACGGCTGCTACTCGCTGTTTGTTTGTTACCTATAGTGCATTGCGAAAGTATTTGGCCCCCTTGAACTTTGCGACCTTTTGCCACATTTCAGGCTTCAAACATAAAGATATAAAACTGTATTTTTTTTGTGAAGAATCAACAACAAGTGGGACACAATCATGAAGTGGAACGACATTTATTGGATATTTCAAACTTTAAAAAAAAATCAAAAACTGAAAAATTGGGTGTGCAAAATTATTCAGCCCCGTTAAGTTAATACTTTTGTAATTTTTCAGTTTTTTATTTGTTAAAAAAGTTTGAAATATCCAATAAATGTCGTTCCACTTCATGATTGTGTCCCACTTGTTGTTGATTCTTCACAAAAAAATACAGTGTTATATCTTTATGTTTGAAGACTGAAATGTGGCAAAAGGTCGCAAAGTTCAAGGGGGCCGAATACTTTCGCAAGGCACTTTTTGTATAGTCACTTCGCCCCCACCTACATGTACAGATGACCTCAACTAGCCTGTACCCCTGCACACAGTACCGGTGTCCCCTGTACGGAGCCTCGTTCTTCTTACTGTGTTTCTTTTAATTATTACTTTTTATTTTAGTCTGCTTGGTAAATATTTTCTTCTTCTTGAACTGCACTGCTGGTTAAGGGCTTGTAAGTCAGCATTTCACTGTAAGGTCTACACTGTTGGTTAAGGGCTTGTAAGTAAGCTTTTCACGGTAAAGTCTACACTGTTGGTTAAGGGCTTGTAAAGTAAGCATTTCACGGTAAAGTCTACACTGTTGGTTAAGGGCTGCTTTTGTAAAGTCTACACTGTTGGTTAAGGGCTTGTAAGTAAGCTTTTCACGGTAAAGTCTACACTGTTGGTTAAGGGCTTGTAAGTAAGCTTTTCACGGTAAAGTCTACACTGTTGGTTAAGGGCTTGTAAGTAAGGTAAAGTCTACACTGTTGGTTAAGGGCTTGTAAGTAAGCTTTTCACGGTAAAGTCTACACTGTTGGTTAAGGGCTTGTAAGTAAGCTTTTCACGGTAAAGTCTACACTGTTGGTTAAGGGCTTGTAAGTAAGCTTTTCACGGTAAAGTCTACACTGTTGGTTAAGGGCTTGTAAGTAAGCTTTTCACGGTAAAGTCTACACTGTTGGTTAAGGGCTTGTAAGTAAGCTTTTCACGGTAAAGTCTACACTGTTGGTTAAGGGCTTGTAAGTAAGCTTTTCACAGTAAAGTCTACACTGTTGGTTAAGGGCTTGTAAAGTAAGCTTTTCACGGTAAAGTCTACACTGTTGGTTAAGGGCTTGTAAAGTAAGCTTTTCACTGTAAAGTCTACACTGTTGGTTAAGGGCTTGTAAAGTAAGCTTTTCACGGTAAAGTCTACACTGTTGGTTAAGGGCTTATAAAGTAAGCTTTTCACGGTAAAGTCTACACTGTTGGTTAAGGGCTTGTAAGTAAGCTTTTGTAAAGTCTACACTGTTGGTTAAGGGCTTGTAAAGTAAGCTTTTCACGGTAAAGTCTACACTGTTGGTTAAGGGCTTGTAAGTAAGCTTTTCACGGTAAAGTCTACACTGTTGGTTAAGGGCTTGTAAAGTAAGCTTTTCACGGTAAAGTCTACACTGTTGGTTAAGGGCTTGTAAAGTAAGCTTTTCACGGTAAAGTCTACACTGTTGGTTAAGGGCTTGTAAAGTAAGCTTTTCACGGTAAAGTCTACACTGTTGGTTAAGGGCTTGTAAGTAAGCTTTTCACAGTAAAGTCTACACTGTTGGTTAAGGGCTTGTAAAGTAAAGCTGTTGGTTTTTCACGGTAAAGTCTACACTGTTGGTTAAGGGCTTGTAAAGTAAGCTTTTCACGGTAAAGTCTACACTGTTGGTTAAGGGCTTGTAAAGTAAGCTTTTCACGGTAAAGTCTACACTGTTGGTTAAGGGCTTGTAAGTAAAGCTTTTCACGGTAAAGTCTACACTGTTGGTTAAGGGCTTGTAAGTAAGCTTTTCACGGTAAAGTCTACACTGTTGGTTAAGGGCTTGTAAAGTAAGCTTTTCACGGTAAAGTCTACACTGTTGGTTAAGGGCTTGTAAAGTAAGCTTTTCACGGTAAAGTCTACACACTGTTGGTTAAGGGCTTGTAAAGTAAGCTTTTACACAGGGGTAAAGTCTACACTGTTGGTTAAGGGCTTGTAAGTAAGCTTTTCACGGTAAAGTCTACACTGTTGGTTAAGGGCTTGTAAAGTAAGCTTTTCACGGTAAAGTCTACACTGTTGGTTAAGGGCTTGTAAGTAAGCTTTTCACGGTAAAGTCTACACTGTTGGTTAAGGGCTTGTAAAGTAAGCTTTTCACGGTAAAGTCTACACTGTTGGTTAAGGGCTTGTAAAGTAAGCTTTTCACGGTAAAGTCTACACTGTTGGTTAAGGGCTTGTAAAGTAAGCTTTTCACGGTAAAGTCTACACTGTTGGTTACACTGTTGGTTAAGGGCTTGTAAAGGCTTTTGTAAAGTCTACACTGTTGGTTAAGGGCTTGTAAAGTAAGCTTTTCACGGTAAAGTCTACACTGTTGGTTAAGGGCTTGTAAAGTAAGCTTTTCACGGTAAAGTCTACACTGTTGGTTAAGGGCTTGTAAGTAAAGCTTTTCGCGGTAAAGTCTACACTGTTGGTTAAGGGCTTGTAAGTAAAGCTTTTCACGGTAAAGTCTACACTGTTGGTTAAGGGCTTGTAAAGTAAGCTTTTCACGGTAAAGTCTACACTGTTGGTTAAGGGCTTGTAAGTAAAGCTTTTCACGGTAAAGTCTACACTGTTGGTTAAGGGCTTGTAAAGTAAGCTTTTCACGGTAAAGTCTACACTGTTGGTTAAGGGCTTGTAAAGTAAGCTTTTCACGGTGAAGTCTACACTGTTGGTTAAGGGCTTGTAAGTAAAGCTTTTCACGGTAAAGTCTACACTGTTGGTTAAGGGCTTGTAAGTAAGCTTTTCACGGTAAAGTCTACACTGTTGGTTAAGGCTTGTAAAGTAAGCTTTTCACGGTAAAGTCTACACTGTTGGTTAAGGGCTTGTAAGTAAAGCTTTTCACGGTAAAGTCTACACTGTTGGTTAAGGGCTTGTAAGTAAAGCTTTTCACGGTAAAGTCTACACTGTTGGTTAAGGGCTTGTTAAAGCTTTTCACGGTAAAGTCTACACTGTTGGTTAAGGGCTTGTAAGTAAAGCTTTTCACGGTAAAGTCTACACTGTTGGTTAAGGGCTTGTAAAGTAAAGTCTACACTGTTGGTTAAGGGCTTGTAAAGTAAGCTTTTCACGGTAAAGTCTACACAGTTGGTTAAGGGCTTGTTAGCTTTTCACGGTAAAGTCTACACTGTTGGTTAAGGGCTTTTAAGCTTTTCACGGTAAAGTCTACACTGTTGGTTAAGGGCTTGTAAATAAGCTTTTCACGGTAAAGTCTACACTGTTGGTTAAGGGCTTGTAAGTAAAGCTTTTCACGGTAAAGTCTACACGGTTGGTTAAGGGCTTGTAAAGTAAGCTTTTCACGGTAAAGTCTACACTGTTGGTTAAGGGCTTGTAAAGTAAGCTTTTCACGGTAAAGTCTACACTGTTGGTTAAGGGCTTGTAAAGTAAGCTTTTCACGGTAAAGTCTACACTGTTGGTTAAGGGCTTGTAAGTAAGCTTTTCACAGTAAAGTCTACACTGTTGGTTAAGGGCTTGTAAAGTAAGCTTTTCTTAAAGTCTACACTGTTGGTTAAGGGCTTGTAAGTTTTCACGGTAAAGTCTACACTGTTGGTTAAGGGCTTGTAAAGTAAGCTTTTCACGGTAAAGTCTACACTGTTGGTTAAGGGCTTGTAAGTAAGCTTTTCACGGTAAAGTCTACACTGTTGGTTAAGGGCTTGTAAAGTAAGCTTTTCACTGTAAAGTCTACACTGTTGGTTAAGGGCTTGTAAAGTAAGCTTTTCACGGTAAAGTCTACACTGTTGGTTAAGGGCTTGTAAAGTAAGCTTTTCACGGTAAAGTCTACACTGTTGGTTAAGGGCTTGTAAAGTAAGCTTTTCACGGTAAAGTCTACACTGTTGGTTAAGGGCTTGTAAGTAAGCTTTTCACAGTAAAGTCTACACTGTTGGTTAAGGGCTTGTAAAGTAAGCTTTTCACGGTAAAGTCTACACTGTTGGTTAAGGGCTTGTAAAGTAAGCTTTTCACGGTAAAGTCTACACTGTTGGTTAAGGGCTTGTAAAGTAAGCTTTTCACGGTAAAGTCTACACTGTTGGTTAAGGGCTTGTAAGTAAAGCTTTTCACGGTAAAGTCTACACTGTTGGTTAAGGGCTTGTAAGTAAAGCTTTTCACGGTAAAGTCTACACTGTTGGTTAAGGGCTTGTAAAGTAAGCTTTTCACGGTAAAGTCTACACTGTTGGTTAAGGGCTTGTAAAGTAAGCTTTTCACGGTGAAGTCTACACTGTTGGTTAAGGGCTTGTAAGTAAAGCTTTTCACGGTAAAGTCTACACTGTTGGTTAAGGGCTTGTAAGTAAGCTTTTCACGGTAAAGTCTACACTGTTGGTTAAGGGCTTGTAAGTAAGCTTTTCACGGTAAAGTCTACACTGTTGGTTAAGGGCTTGTAAGTAAAGCTTTTCACGGTAAAGTCTACACTGTTGGTTAAGGGCTTGTAAGTAAAGCTTTTCACGGTAAAGTCTACACTGTTGGTTAAGGGCTTGTAAGTAAAGCTTTTCACGGTAAAGTCTACACTTGTTGTATTCAGCGCGTGTGGCAAATAAAGATTTGATAGTTATGCACTAGATTTGTCAAACAGAAACGTTTCCAGACCGTCTGGAAGCCTTAATAATTAATTAGTTAAAGAATATAAGAAAAAAATTCAAGTACAAAAAATATCACCAGGCATCTTCAATACAAAATCATCTCTCTCATTTACACTGGCTGCAACTGTCCCTCATAAAATGCAATACACTAGTGCCATCTGGTGGAATGACTTGGTACTGAAGGTGAGTGGTGTCAATTATATAACTAATGAAAAAAAAATCACTCAATCAGGTCACACTGGACATTCATATTTGGCCAAAATGAAGCAAAGGGATTTGGGGGATTTTAAAATCCGGTTGTTCAGCTCACGCCATTGTGCAAAAATAATGGTTCTGATATTAAAACAATACATACTTTCTCAGCAATAATAACAAAAAAAAAGTAAGAAATCCACAATAAATAAAGTTAAAATGTGAGAACAATGTCCTTTGGCATAAAAAAAAAGAACCCTTAGATTCCACCGAGTGTCTGGTGTGGTGTTCACCTCTAGTTATTATGCGGCAGAGGACCCCTTTATTGGTCGAATGTAATTTACCAACCAATGAAAGTGACTGGTGGGGATGGTATGTTATCAGCTCTCTGACTAACAGGTAAAAACAGTGGACCTTGCAACCCTCCAATACCAGGAGGAAATAACAAACTACACCCTGCTATTCATTATATAGTGAAATACTTTTGACCAGGACCCGTTGGGCTCTGTGAAAAGTAGTGCACTATATAGGGAATAGGGCTATGGTCTAAAGTAGTGCACTACATAGGGTGTGGTTTGGGATGCAGTTTGAGTCTCTGACCTTCTATAGAAATGGCTCTCTATGGAGTGGGATTTATAAGAGTCCAGACATTTGTATCTTTAACCACCAAGTAGCGGCTGGATTCCAATTTCTAAACCTTAAGAAATGTCCAATGTAGACATTTTTATCTCAAAATTAAATCATTTCTGGGTAACAATTGAATATTAATTTCAATTAAAACGGTCTCAAATTTTGCTAGGACTGTCTGAAGTAGAGAGGGGAAAACTGAAAACTAGCTCTTATTGACAAAGAGCTTTGGAACTCTTTCTTATTGGTCTATTAGCTGGTGATGTCACCAGGCAGGCCAAAACTCCACCCCACCAAAACAAGCAAACATTTCAGGCGTCCTTTTCAAACAGCTCTTACACGAAAAGGGCACGATCATCATTCTCACAATTTCACAGTATTATTCCAACCGCATAGTGTGGAAATATATATAAAACACAGGAAAAATGACATTGTTGACTGTACTGTGCCTTTAACAGTAAATCTGCACCACAACACAGAGACAGAAACCCTTCCAAGAGATACTCTATCTTATCTATTCTCAAGCAGCCCTACAGCTACTACCAGGACATTGCATCCCTTAACTTCAGTTAAGACATTAGTTTACCTCCATAAAACTCTGTAAGAACCAGGTAGTGAAAGATTCCCCAACTCTGACCCTCTCCAGCCAATCTTCATGGCCAGAGTTGCTATTGCCTCAGAGTATGTTGGACAACCTGGACGGGTCTAGACACGAATTAACAAAAAGGTCAAACAGAGATAGTGGTTCTATCTCCTTAGTAACCTTGAACTACGGCACCTGAACAACTTTCCCTATTCAGACACCTTTTTTAGGTAAACAAAGGGGGATCGGCAACATTTAGAAAGTAGAAAGGCTTAAGCCATTTGTCATGTTCTTTCTTTGTTTCCCCTAAAAAAATAAACATGTAGGAGCATGTTGTCAACAGAAACACTGCTGCGATAGTCAAAGAACTTTACAAGAAGGAACAGTCATAAAGATGTCCACAGTCAGAAGAACCAGTCCTTTTGTGGTTGTTGTGTTTTTAACACTGAAAGGTAGTTCGGGTTGACATCCTGTCTGGCGTCCTCTCTGATATCCTCTCATGTCAGAATGACGATCGGTCTCCAAAAGGTCCATCTCTGTTCTGGCCATGGCCCTCATCAGCATACCCTGGCACTTCAAGGACCATAGGCTATTAAGTGTACAATTAAATACAGGTTGTTGTCGTTTTTCTTTACTGTAAAAAAACAAATGTGGGTGGTTTTCCCACTACAAGTGCATCAGAAAACCTTCAAGGAGAGTCTGTGGAGATGGCCATGAAATCATCTCTCTTGACAACCCTGGAGGTAAGTCCCAGAGGCCATTGGCACATAGAACTGACAATTCGGAAAATACCCAAGACATTGCCTTCGGTCCAGGATGTGGTTTGACTGACTCGACACTTGACGGAGGTTGGGGACATCGCCACCTGGTGGGGAGCCTTTTGAAGTGCTTCTTGAACACAGAGAACTGCGACCTGCATTGACGTCCCGTGTCGTACTGCAGCAGAGGGGGATCTAGTGAGGGCAGCAGTGGCAGAACACAGCCACTGGGGGGGGGGGGGGGTACTATCTCTTCGGCATCCCTCCCTAAATGTCTGCAACTGCTGGGACACCACAGTCTTCAGCTAATTTACTGTGTTTGTTTTCCTCCAAATACAACACGAAGTTAACTGACACCACAGTTCACACATTGGCTGTGTTGTTATCTGTCGCTGGCGAGGGGAACTGGTAGGATGTGAACCATGGTCTCCCACACGTGCCCAGTCGCTCCCTCCTCTCCTGTGTGTGTGTGTGTGTGTGTGTGTGTGTGTGTGTGTGTGTGTGTGTGTGTGTGTGTGTGTGTGTGTGTGTGTGTGTGTGTGTGTGTGTGTGTGTGTGTGTGTGTGTGTGTGTGTGTGTGTGTGTGTGTGTGTGTGTGTGTGGGTCTGTCTATCTATCCATCCGTCAGTGAGTCTCTGTCCATCTGTGTGGAAGGGTCATCTCTTCAGAGGGTGGCCAGTATGCGTGAGAAGGAAATGAGGACAGAGAGGGTGGTCTGGCCCACTCCAAACACCAAGGCCTGGAGGGGGGCCATGTCCTTCCCTGCCACCCTGTACACCCCCGCCACCGCCGCACCTGGGAAAGAGACACACCCACATACAGATTGTCATTAATATGAGTATTACCACACATATCATAACATACCAGTCGTCGAGCCTTGTCGACTGCACCCCAGAATGTTCAATGGCATTTCCGTACTGATAAAAGCACAAAGGAAAATGACTCTCAGGACTCCTTATTCTCAGCCTGTCCTCGTATCCCTACAGCTCCCTACTGGAATCTAATGTTGTGTCTTTAGACTCTCACACATGGACAGTTTTAGAAGAAGCATTAAAAGATGTCCCTTTGTAAGCTGACCGTATATATTTTTTCATTTATCCTTTATTTAACTAGGGCAAGACTGTTAAGAACAAATTCTTATTTACAATGACGGCCTAGGAACAGTGGGTTGTTTGTTCAGAGGCAGAACGACAGATTTTTACCTTGTCAGCTCAGGGTTTCGATCTAGCAACCTTTCGGTTAGTGGTCCAACACTCCAACCACTAGGCTACCTGCCGCCCCACAAGGCTACCTGCCGCCCCACTAGGCCACCTGCCGCCCCACTAGGCCACCTGCCGCCCCACTAGGCCACCTCCCGCCCCACTAGGCCACCTGCCGCCCCACTAGGCCACCTGCCGCCCCACTAGGCCACCTGCCGCCCCACTAGGCCACCTTCCGCCCCACTAGGCCACCTTCCGCCCCACTAGGCCACCTCCCGCCCCACTAGGCCACCTGCCGCCCCACTAGGCCACCTGCCGCCCCACTAGCCCACCTGCCACTAGGCCACCTACCGCCCCACTAGGCCACCTACCGCCCCACTAGGCCACCTGCCGCCCCACTAGGCCACCTGCCACTAGGCCACCTTCCGCCCCACTAGGCCACCTTCCGCCCCACTAGGCCACCTTCCGCCCCACTAGGCCACCTCCCGCCCCACTAGGCCACCTGCCGCCCCACTAGGCCACCTGCCGCCCCACTAGGGCCACCTCCCGCCCCACAAGGCCACCTCCCGCCCCACAAGGCCACCTCCCGCCCCACTAGGCCACCTCCCGCCCCACTAGGCTACCTGCCGCCCCACTAGGCTACCACCGCCCCACTAAGCTACCTGCCTCCCCACAAAGCTACCTGCCTCCCCACTAGGCTACCTGCATCCCCACTAGGCCACCTGCCACTAGGCTACCTGCAGCCCCACTAGGCTACCTTCCGCCCCACTAGGCCACCTTCCGCCCCACTAGGCCACCTCCCGCCCCACGAGGCCACCTGCCGCCCCACTAGGCCACCTGCCGCCCCACTAGGATACCTCCCGCCCCACAAGGCCACCTCCCGCCCCACAAGGCCACCTCCCGCCCCACAAGGCCACCTCCCGCCCCACTAGGCTACCTGCCGCCCCACTAGGCTACCTACCGCCCCACTAAGCTACCTGCCTCCCCACAAAGCTACCTGCCTCCCCACTAGGCTACCTGCATCCCCACTAGGCCACCTGCCACTAGGCTACCTGCAGCCCCACTAGGCTACCTGCCGCCCCACTAGGCCACCTGCCGCCCCACTAGGCCACCTGCCCCACTAGGCCCACTAGGCCACCTGCCGCCCCACAGGCCACCTGCCGCCCCACTAGGCCACCTTCCGCCCCACTAGGCCACCTTCCGCCCCACTAGGCCACCTCCCGCCCCACTAGGCCACCTGCCGCCCCACAGGCCACCTGCCGCCCCACTAGGCCACCTGCCACTAGGCCACCTACCGCCCCACTAGGCCACCTACCGCCCCACTAGGCCACCTGCCGCCCCACTAGACCACCTGCCGCCCCACTAGGCCACCTTCCGCCCCACTAGGCCACCTTCCGCCCCACTAGGCCACCTTCCGCCCCACTAGGCCACCTCCCGCCCCACTAGGCCACCTGCCGCCCCACTAGGCCACCTGCCGCCCCACTAGGATACCTCCCGCCCCACAAGGCCACCTCCCGCCCCACAAGGCCACCTCCCGCCCCACAAGGCCACCTCCCGCCCCACTAGGCTACCTGCCGCCCCACTAGGCTACCTACCGCCCCACTAAGCTACCTGCCTCCCCACAAAGCTACCTGCCTCCCCACTAGGCTACCTGCATCCCCACTAGGCCACCTGCCACTAGGCTACCTGCAGCCCCACTAGGCTACCTGCCGCCCCACTAGGCTACCTGCCGCCCCACTAGGCTACCTGCCGCCCCACTGGGCTACCTGCCGCCCCACTAGGCTACCTGCCTGCAGGCTACCTGCCGCCCCACTAGGCTACCTGCCGCCCCACTAGGCTACCTGCCGCCCCACTAGGGCCCCACTAGGCTACCTGCTGCCCCACTAGGCTACCTGCCGCCCCACTAGGCTACATGCGGCCCCACTAGGCCACCTGCCGCCCCACTAGGCCGCCTGCCACACCACCAGGCTACCTGCCGCCCCACTAAGCCCCCTGCCACTAGGCCAACTTCCGCCCCACTAGGCCACGTCCCGCCCCACTAGGCTACCTGCCTCCCCACTAGGCTACCTGCCTCCCCACTAGGCTACCTGCCGCCCCACTAGGCCACCTGCCACTAGGATACCTGCAGCCCCACTAGGCTACCTGCCGCCCCACTAGGCCACCTTCCGCCCCACTAGGCCACGTCCCGCCCCACTAGGCTACCTGCCTCCCCACAAAGTTACCTGCCTCCCCACTAGGCCACCTGCGGCCCCACTAGGCCACCTGCCACTAGGATACCTGCAGCCCCACTAGGCTACCTGCCGCCCCACTAGGCCAACAGTCGCCCCACTAGGCCACCTGCCGCCCCACTAGGCCACCTGCCGCCCCACTAGGCCACCTGCCGCCCCACTAGGCCAGCTGCCTCCCCACTAGGCCACCTGCCGCCCCACTAGGCCACCTCCCGCCCAACTAGGCCACCTCCCGCCCCACTAGGCCACCTGCCACTAGGCCACCTGCCGCCCCACTAGGCCACCTCCCGCCCAACTAGGCCACCTCCCGCCCCACTAGGCCACCTGCCACTAGGCCACCTGCCACCCCACTAGGCCACCTCCCTCCCCACTAGGCTACCTGCCGCCCCACTAGGCTAACTGCCGCCCCGTTAGGCCACCTCCCTCCCCACTAGGCTACCTGCCGCCCCACTAGGCTACCTGCCGCCCCACTTGGCCACCTGCCGCCCCACTTGGCCACCTCCCGCCCCACTTGGCCACCTCCCGCCCCACTTGGCCACCCGCCGCCCCACTAGGCCACCCGCCGCCCCACTAGGCCACCTGCCGCCCCACTAGGCCACCTGCCACTAGGCTACCTGCCGCCCCACTAGGCCACCTGCCGCCCCGCTAGGCCACCTGCCGCCCCGCTAGGCCACCTGCCGCCCCGCTAGGCCACCTGCCGCCCCGCTAGGCCACCTGCCGCCCCGCTAGGCCACCTGCCGCCCCTCTAGGCCACCTGCCGCCCCGCTAGGCCACCTGCCGCCCCGCTAGGCCACCTGCCGCCCCGCTAGGCCACCTGCCGCCCCGCTAGGCCACCTGCCGCCCCGCTAGGCCACCTGCCGCCCCGCTAGGCCACCTGCCACTAGGATACCTGCAGCCCCACTAGGCTACCTGCCGCCCCACTAGGCCAACAGTCGCCCCACTAGGCCACCTGCCGCCCCACTAGGCCACCTGCCGCCCCACTAGGCCACCTGCCGCCCCACTAGGCCACCTGCCGCCCCACTAGGCCACCTGCCGCCCCGTTAGGCCACCTGCCGCCCCGCTAGGCCACCTGCCGCCCCGCTAGGCTACCAGCCGCCCCACTAGGCCACCTACCGCCCCACTAGGCCACCTGCCGCCGCACTAGGCCACCTGCCGCCCCACTAGGCCACCTGCCGCCCCACTAGGCCACCTGCCACTAGGCTACCAGCCGCCCCACTAGGCCACCTGCCGCCCCACTAGGCCACCTGCCGCCCCACTAGGCCACCTGCCGCCCCACTAGGCCACCTGCAGCCCTACTAGGCCACCTGCAGCCCTACTAGGCCACCTGCCACTAGGCTACCAGCCGCCCCACTAGGCCACCTGCCGCCCCACTAGGCCACCTGCCGCCCCACTAGGCCACCTGCCACTAGGCTACCAGCCGCCCCACTAGGCCACCTACCGCCCCACTAGGCCACCTACCGCCCCCTAGGCCACCTGCCGCCCCGTTAGGCCACCTGCCGCCCCCTAGGCTACCTGCCGCCCCACTAGGCTACCTGCCGCCCCACTAGGCTACCTGCCGCCCCACTAGGCTACCTGCCGCCCCACTAGGCCACCTGCCGCCCCACTAGGACACCCGCCACCCCACTAGGCCACCTGCCACTAGGCCACCTGCCGCCCCACTAGGCTACCTGCCGCCCCACTAGGCCACCTGCCGCCCCACTAGGCCACCTGCCGCCCCACTAGGCCACCTGCCGCCCCACTAGGCCACCTGCCGCCCCACTAGGCCACCTGCCGCCCCGTTAGGCCACTTCCCGCCCCGTTAGGCCACTTCCCGCCCCGTTAGGCCACCTCCCGCCCCGTTAGGCCACCTGCCGCCCCGTTAGGCCACCTCCCGCCCCGTTAGGCCACCTGCCGCCCCGTTAGGCCACCTGCCGCCCCGTTAGGCCACCTGCCGCCCCGTTAGGCCACCTGCCGCCCCGTTAGGCCACCTGCCGCCCCGTTAGGCCACCTGCCGCCCCGTTAGGCCACCTGCCGCCCCGTTAGGCCACCTGCCGCCCCGTTAGGCCACCTGCCGCCCCGTTAGGCCACCTGCCGCCCCGTTAGGCCACCTGCCGCCCCGTTAGGCCACCTGCCGCCCCGTTAGGCCACCTGCCGCCCCACTAGGCTACCTGCCGCCCCACTAGGCCACCTGCCGCCCCACTAGGCTACCTGCCGCCCCACTAGGCCACCTGCCGCCCCACTAGGCCACCTGCCACTAGGCCACCTGCCGCCCCACTAGGCTACCTGCCGCCCCACTAGGCCACCTGCCGCCCCACTAGGCTACCTGCCGCCCCACTAGGCTACCTGCCGCCCCACTAGGCCACCTGCCGCCCCACTAGGCTACCTGCCGCCCCACTAGGCTACCTGCTGCCCCACTAGGCCACCTGCCGCCCCACTAGGCTACCTGCCGCCCCACTAGGCTACCTGCCGCCCCACTAGGCCACCTGCCGCACCACTAGGCTACCTGCCGCCCCACTAGGCCACCTGCCGCCCCACTAGGCCACCTGCCACTAGGCCACCTGCCGCCCCACTAGGCTACCTGCCGCCCCACTAGGCTACCTGCCGCCCCACTAGGCCACCTGCTGTGTAGTATGTAGTGTAGTGTACTATGTAGGGAATAGGGTACCATTTAGTACGCAGTCTTTCTCTCTCTCTCCCTACAAGTTAGTCCCGCCTCTCTCTCACCATACGTCATTAGGACCATCGCCATGGAAACGGTCAGAACTGAAGAGGGTCTCAAAAGTCCAACTGTCTTGAGTTCAATAAAAATACACATTTGTTTTAGATACAAATGTTATTTTGAGTCAACAACAAACAACGATGTCAAGACGAGGGACACCGGAAGAGATTAGCCTATAAAATGGCTCAATGTCTGACTGTTGCAGGTCGAGCACTACATAACCTCACCTTCTATCACTCTTGGCAGGGCGTTGCTGCTGCAACACGGCACCTGCTTTTAGCTGTTTTAAGCGTACCCACAATGCACAGTCAATAGTTTGCTCTCTCTGCGAGCTTCCATATTAATAACAAAGTGGTCTGTTCTCCTCTTGGCTTGGCTCTGTGATTGAGTGTTTCATCCTTGCCTGTCATCAGGAGCTCCAATCCTAGTCCACGTAGCTCACAAACAGAGCCCCAAATGGCACCCTATTACCTACAGATGTAGGATCTTAATTTGATCACCCTGATGCAGGATAACTTTTATGATTTTTTTTTGTTTACCTGTAGTGTATTTGAGGTTTAAAAATAGGTTTCTGAAGTTTGTCATTTCCACACTGCAATTTCAGACTTGATTTTCCCATACGAAAAATGCATCAACCTTACAAAAATGTACATGAATTATAATCCACATGATAATTTCCTGTTGCTGCAGGATTATTTTCCTGCTGTAGCAAACTGAGTCAAAATAAGATCTAACATCTGTATTAGGCACACTGCTTTGACCAGAGCCCTATGGCCCCGATCAAATGTAGTGCACTAGGTAGGGAATAGGGTGCCATTTAGGATACTAAGGTCTATTTACACACTCTTCAGGCAGAATGATGATATTTGGGCTAAAGATGTTGGGCATGTGTAGAGAGGACAATTAGATAGAAAGCCAGACAGACGGAGAGATATGCAGATCGATAGACAGAAAGAGGGCAGGAGCCAGACAGATGGAGAGATATGCAGATCGATAGACAGAAAGAGGGCAGGAGCCAGACAGACGGAGAGATATGCAGATCGATAGACAGAAAGAGGGCAGGAGCCAGACAGACAGAGAGATATGCAGATCGATAGACAGAAAGAGGGCAGGAGCCAGACAGACAGAGAGATATGCAGATCGATAGACAGAAAGAGGGCAGGAGCCAGACAGACAGAGAGATATGCAGATCGATAGACAGAAAGAGGGCAGGAGCCAGACAGACAGAGAGATATGCAGATCAGACAGACACAGAATGGGCAGGAGCCAGACAGACAAAATGCAGATCAGGCAGGCAGACAGAGGGCAGGAGCCAGACAGACCTATCGACAGACAGACACAGAATGGGTGGTGACAGAGAGGCAAAATGCAGACAGGCAGGCAGACAGACCTATCGCCAGACAGACCTATCGACACACAGACACAGAATGGGTGGTGACAGAGAGGCAAAATGCAGGCAGGCAGGCAGACAAGGGGGGTGGCATACATAAGCTGGGAGGGACGGACAGACGGACAGACAGACGGACAGACAGACAGACAGACAGACAGACAGACAGACAGACAGACAGACAGACAGACAGACAGACAGACAGACAGACAGACAGACAGACAGACAGACAGACAGACAGACAGACAGACAGACAGACAGACGGACAGACAGACAGACAGACAGACAGACAGACAGACAGACAGACAGACAGACAGACAGACAGACAGACAGACAGACAGACAGACAGACGGACGGACGGACGGACGGACAGACGGACAGACGGACAGACGGACAGATAGACGGACAGACACTCAACATCTTCCAATGACTCACTGGTGATGACCCCTCCAACCAGGGAGGTCAGGAAACCCAGACTGACCAGGACCAAGGTGATGAGGCGACCCCTCTTGTGGCGCTGCAACATGACCAACATGAGCAGGCCCATCGCCCCGTGGACCAAGAGAGAGGAGAAGAGACACCACAGGAACACCCAGTACCACATCTCTGAGAGAGAGAGAGGGAGGAAAGATAGAGATTAGTGGTTAGACACAGCTCTGGAGATGGGCGGCAGGTAGCTTAGTGGTTAGAGAGTTGGACTGGGAACCGAAAGGTTGCAAGATTGAATCCCTGAGCTGACAAGGCCCCTGTTGTTCTGCCCCTGAACAAGGCAGGTAACCCACTGTTCTTAGGCCGTCATTGAAAATAAGAATTTGTTCTTAACTTACTTGCCTAGTTAAATAAAAAACATGGAAACACAGACCAGTGGTTAGTTAGACAGCACTGCAGGCCTACCATAACATAGTCTCTGAATGGAAAAGGGGCAGAGTGGTTAGTGAGACAGCTCTGCAGGCCTACCATAACATAGTCTCTGAATGGAAAAGGGGCAGAGTGGTTAGTGAGACAGCTCTGCAGGCCTACCATAACATAGTCTCTGAATGGAAAAGGGGCAGAGTGGTTAGTGAGACAGCTCTGCAGGCCTACCATAACATAGTCTCTGAATGGAAAAGGGGCAGAGTGGTTAGTGAGACAGCTCTGCAGGCCTACCATAACATAGTCTCTGAATGGAAAAGGGGCAGAGTGGTTAGTGAGACAGCTCTGCAGGCCTACCATAACATAGTCTCTGAATGGAAAAGGGGCAGAGTGGTTAGTGAGACAGCTCTGCAGGCCTACCATAACATAGTCTCTGAATGGAAAAGGGGCAGAGTGGTTAGTGAGACAGCTCTGCAGGCCTACCATAACATAGTCTCTGAATGGAAAAGGGGCAGAGTGGTTAGTGAGACAGCTCTGCAGGCCTACCATAACATAGTCTCTGAATGGAAAAAGGTGTGGATAGGAAAGATGAGCTTGCATAATTGAACTATTCACCCCTTTAAGGCATAAAGAGTACATGGCCTTCACCGTACTCTAAATATAAAACAGAGGATGTGGTTTACCATAACATAGTCTCTGAACAAAAAGGGGCAGAGTTGGGTCAAACCTCAGCAGCTGTATTATTATATAGTCTCTGAATGGAACAGGGGCAGAGTGGTTATATCTGTGAGAGAACAGCAGCCTATTATTATATCTGAATGGAAAAAGCTGTATTATTATAGGAAAGACAGCAGCTGTATTATTATATTGAACTATTCACCCCTTTAAGGCATTAGAGAGTACATGCAGCTTATTAGTATCTAAATATAAAACAGCAGCTGTATTATTATTTAAGAACATCAGCTGTAACAAACATCCACAGGAAGCAGTTCCGGGTCAAACCTCAGCAGCTGTATTATTATATCTGAGAGAGAACAGCAGCTGTATTATTATATCTGAGAGGGAACAGCAGCTGTATTATTATATCTGAGAGAGAACAGCAGCTGTATTATTATATCTGAGAGAGAACAGCAGCTGTATTATTATATCTGAGAGGGAACAGCAGCTGTATTATTATATCTGAGAGGGAACAGCAGCTGTATTATTATATCTGAGAGAGAACAGCAGCTGTATTATTATATCTGAGAGGGAACAGCAGCTGTATTATTATATCTGAGAGAGAACAGCAGCTGTATTATTATATCTGAGAAGGAACAGCAGCTGTATTATTATATCTGAGAGGGAACAGCAGCTGTATTATTATATCTGAGAGGGAACAGCAGCTGTATTATTATATCTGAGAAGGAACAGCAGCTGTATTATTATATCTGAGAAGGAACAGCAGCTGTATTATTATATCTGAGAAGGAACAGCAGCTGTATTATTATATCTGAGAGAGAACAGCAGCTGTATTATTATATCTGAGAGGGAACAGCAGCTGTATTATTATATCTGAGAGGGAACAGCAGCTGTATTATTATATCTGAGAGAGAACAGCAGCTGTATTATTATATCTGAGAGAGAACAGCAGCTGTATTATTATATCTGAGAGGGAACAGCAGCTGTATTATTATATCTGAGAGAGAACAGCAGCTGTATTATTATATCTGAGAGAGAACAGCAGCTGTATTATTATATCTGAGAAGGAACAGCAGCTGTATTATTATATCTGAGAGAGACAGAGAACAGCAGCTGGGGAGTCACTCTCCCCCCAAAAATATTTTGAGGTGGGGGGGGGGGTTTACCCCGAGTTACCCTACAATTGACCCGTGTTACATTTAGTCCTACTCTCCCCTATGCACTCAGAGCAGTAACCATGCCGATGCTAAACACCCTGGGTTTAAAATGGGGCCGTTCGCGCATATTTAGGAGTTGAGAAATAAATAAAGTAGGAACGTAAAAACTGGGCTCTCCATTAAAACCGCTGTTTTCCCTGTGACTGCCAGAGTGTTGACTGCTTGTCAGAATGCTTCAAACATATTTTACTAGGCAAGTCAGTTTAAGAACAAATTCTTATTTACAATGACAGCCTACACTGGCCAAACCCAAACAATGCTGGGCCAATTGTGCGCTGCCCTGTGAGACTCCCAAAAACAGCTGGATGTGATACAGCCTTGATTCAAACCAGGGACTGCAGTGACACATCTTGCACTTAGATGCAGTGCCTTGGACCGCTGCGCCACTCAGGCCATCTAGGTAAAGAGATCAACTTTTAGACCACGGGGTTGTCTGATTTTTCTATTCATTACTCACTTTGTTTGCAGAGGGAAAGTAAACGTGAACTGTTCTAGCATCTTCAAAGAGCACCTCTGCAAAGAAAATGACAGTTAAATTTAGAACGTTGCGCCAGTAATTGAAAGGTCGCTGGCTTAAAACCCCCGAGCCAACTAGGTAAAACACGTGTCGATGTTCCCTCGAGTAAGGCACTTAACCCTAATTGCTCCTGTAAGTCGCTTGTCTGCTAAATGTCTAATACATGTGCCAATGACCTGAATGTGCTGTCAACATGAACTATGTTATCTATAGCATATCCATTTAACCTTGTTCCACAACCTTCTGCCTCTGATTTCGATCCAGCTGCCAGCTGTCATGCTGGGCAGAGAGAGAGACGTGACATAGGGCCCTTTCTGCTGCCTGGCTTCTATGGTCACAAGAGATCAGCCAGCTTAGTCAGCTCATACTGTTGAGACAAGACACAATACAGCCCCTATCTATGTCAGGGCAGGTAAGGGTCAGGACGGGAAACTGTAGAGCGAGGGAGAGTGATGTAGAAAGAGAGAGAGAGAGACACAGAGAACCAGAAAACCTGAGCTTAAGCCTTCACTATGGTGAATCACTAAAAGAATACAGAAATACACCAAGAATACGAAGGAACAGTATAACAGAAAACAGATCAATGTGATTGAAGAATCCATAGAATCATATTACTTCTGGGAGAATCGGAAAGCGCTGAACAAACAACAACATGATGAGCTATGTATCCAAAATTGAGATGTATGGATAAACCACTTCTCTAACCTTTTGGCCATATAACAAAGAACCACGTGCTAAAACATGTTCATTTACTAAACTTAGAATGAGCTATTAAAGATAGCAATAATCACCTACCTCTCGTTGCACTTCACAAGGAGACTGCCTGCTACGCGAATGCAGTGGAAGCCAAGGTAAGTTGCTAGCTAGCATTAAACTTATCTTACAAAATCAATCAATCATAATCACTAGTTAACTACACATGGTTGTTGATATTACTAGTTTATTTAGCATGTCATGCGTTGCATATAATCGATGCAACATTGGGGGATGATTTAACAAAAGCGCATTTGTGAAAAAAGCACAATTGTTGGACGACTGTACCTAACCATAAACACCAAAGCCTTTCTTAAAATCAATACACAAAAGTATATATTTTTAAACCTGCATATTTTGCTAAAAGAAATCCAGGTTACTAGGCAATATTAACCAGGTGAAATTGTGTCATTTCTCTTGCGTTCATTGCACGCAGAGTCAGGGTATATGCAACAGTTTGGGCAGCCTGGCTCATTGCGAACTAATTTGCCAGAATTGTACGCAATTATGACATACATTGAAGGTTGTGCAATGTAACAAGAATATTTAAACTTAGGGATGCCACCCGTTAGATAAAATACCGAATGGTTCCGTATTTCACCGAAATAATAAATGTTTTCGAAATTTGGCTAATTTGGCTTCTGTTCTGAGCTCCGTCTCACATTATTGCATGGGTTGCCTATTCCGTAAACTTTTTTTAAAAATCTGACCCAGCGGTTGCATTAAGGAGAGGTATATCTATAATTCCATGTGTATAACTTGTATTACAAACAGTGTAGCTATTCCCTCCACAAGGCAATCATACAAGCTAAGCATCAGTATAGAGACAAAGTAGAATCGCAATTCAACAGCTCAGACACAAGAGGTATGTGGCAGGGTCTACAGTCAATCACGGATTACAAAAAGAAAACCAGCCCAGTCACGAACCAGGATGCCTTGCTCCCAGGCAGACTAAATAACTTTTTTGCCCGCTTTGAGGACAATACAGTGCCACTGACACGGCCCGCAACCAAAACATGCGGACTCTCCTTCACCGCAGCCGAGATGAGTAAAACATTTAAACGTGTTAACCCTCGCAAGGCTGCAGGCCCAGACGGCATCCCCAGCCACGCCCTCAGAGCATGCGCAGACAAGCTGGCTGGTGTGTTTACGGACATATTCAATCGACCCCTATCCCAGTCTGCTGTTCCCACATGCTTCAAGAGGGCCACCATTGTTCCTGTTCCCAAGAAAGCTAAGGTAACTGAGCTAAACGACTACCGCCCCGTAGCACTCACTTCCGTCATCATGAAGTGCTTTGAGAGACTAGTCAAGGACCATATCACCTCCACCCTACCTGACACTCTAGACCCACTCCAATTTGCATACCGCCCAAATAGGTCCACAGACGATGCAATCTCAACCACACTGCACACTGCCCTAACCCATCTGGACAAGAGGAATACCTATGTGAGAATGCTGTTCATCGACTACAGCTCAGCATTTAACACCATAGTACCCTCCATACTCGTCATCAAGCTCGAGACCCTGGGTCTCGACCCTGCCCTGTGCAACTGGGTACTGGACTTCATGACGGGCCGCCCCCAGGTGGTGAGGGTAGGTAACAACATCTCCACCCCGCTGATCCTCAACACTGGGGCCCCACAAGGGTGCGTTCTGAGGCCTCTCCTGTACTCCCTGTTCACCCACGACTGCGTGGCCAAGCACGCCTCCAACTCAATCATCAAGTTTGCGGACGACACAAAAGTGGTAGGCTTGAATACCAATGACGACGAGACGGCCTACAGGGAGGAGGTGAGGGCCCTCGGAGTGTGGTGTCAGGAAAATAACCTCACACTCAGTGTCAAGAAAAACTAAGGAGATGATTGTGGACTTCAGGAAACAGCAGAGGGAACACCCCCCTATCCACATCGATGGAACAGTAGTGGAGAGGGTAGTAAGTTTTAAGTTCCTCGGCGTACACATCACAGACAAACTGAATTGGTCCACCCACACAGACAGCATCGTGAAGAAGGCGCAGCAGCGCCTCTTCAACCTCAGGAGGCTGAAGAAATTCAGCTTGTCACCAAAAGCACTCACAAACTTCTACAGATGCACAATCAAGAGCATCCTGTCGGGCTGTATCACCGCCTGGTACGGCAACTGCTCCGCCCACAACCGTAAGGCTCTCCAGAGGGTAGTGAGGGCTGCACAACGCATCACCGGGGGCAAACTACCTGCCCACCTACACCACCCGATGTCACAGGAAGGCCATAAAGATCATCAAGGACAACAACCACCCGAGCCACTGCCTGTTCACCCCGCTATCATCCAGAAGGCGAGGTCAGTACAGGTGCATCAAAGCTGGGACCGAGAGACTGAAAAACAGCTTCTATCTCAAGGCCATCAGACTGTTAAACAGCCACCACTAACATTGAGTGGCTGCTGCCAACACACTGACTCAACTCCAGCCACTTTAATAATGGGAAATGATGGGAATTGATGTAAATTATTAAAATATATCACTAGCCACTTTAAACAATGCTACTTAATATAATGTTTACATACCCTACATTATTCATCTCATATGTATACGTATATACTGTACTCTATATCATCTACTGCATCTTTATGTAATACATGTATCATTAGCCACTTTAACTATGCCACTTTGTTTACATACTCATCTCATATGTATATACTGTACTCGATACCATCTACTGCATCTTGCCTATGCCGCTCTGTACCATCACTCATTCATATATCTTTATGTACATATTATTTATCCCTTTACACTTGTGTGTATAAGGTTTTGGAATTGTTAGCTAGATTACTCGTTGGTTATTACTGAATTTTCGGAACTAGAAGCACAAGCATTTCGCTACACTCGCATTAACATCTGCTAACCATGTGTATGTGACAAATAAAATTTGATTTGATTTGATGTATTATCATCTACATTTATGATGAGTATTTCTGTTGAAACGATGTGGCTATGCAAAATCACTTGATGTTTTTGGAACTAGTGAATCTAATAAGCCAATGTAAACTCATATTTTTTTATAAATATGAACTTTATCAAACAAAACATGCATGTATTGTGTAACATGAAGTCCTATGAATGTCATCTGATGAAGATAATTCAGGGTTAGTGATTAATTTTCTCTCTATTTCTGCTTTTTGTGAATGCTATATTTTGCTGGAAATTGGCTGTGCTTAATGTGGTTTGGTGGAGACCTAACATAATCGTTTGTAGTGCTTTAGCTGAAAATGCCTATTTGAAATCGGACACTTTGGTGGGATTAACAACGAGAATAGCTTTAAAATGGTATGAGACATGTATGTTTGAGAAATGTTAATTATTTTATTTTTTATTTTTTGAAAATGGCGCCCTACACTTTGACTGGTTGTTGTCAAAATCGCTCCCGTTAACGGGATTGCAGCCATAAGAAGTTAAACCAAATTAAACATGTTTCATTATTTATTTGAGGCTAAATTGATTTTTATTGATGTATTATATTAAGTTAAAATAAGTATTCATTTAGTATTGTTGTAATTAAATACAAATCAGCAGATTAATCGGTATCAGCTTTTTTTTGGTCCTCCAATAATCGGTATCGGTGTTGAAAAATCATAATCGGTCGACCTCTAGTGTTGATGGTATACTAAATTAAATAATCAAATATACAGACGACAAATTCAAATGGGCTCTTCTTAAACTCTAACATAGCCTGATCACCCCAATCCACAAAAGCGGAGACAAATTTGATTACTATGGAATATGTGTGAGCAGCAATCCTCTGCAGTATCAACAGCAGACTCCAACATTTCCTCAGTGAAAACAGTTTCCTGAGCAAATGTCAAATAACCAAAATACCATACGACACACCATGTACACACCCTGCACACCCTTAATGAAAAACAAACAAAACAAAAGCAAAGTCCTCTCATGCTTTGTTGATTTCAATAAAGCTTTTGACTCAATTTGGCATGAGGGTCTGCTATACATATTGATGGAAAGTGGTATTGGGGGGGAAACATATGACATTATAAAATCAATGTACAAAAACAACAAGTGTGCAGTTAAAATTGGCAAATATCACACACATTTCTTTCCACATGGCCATATGGTGAGACAGGGATGCAGCTTGAGCCCCACCCTCTTCAACATATATATCAATGAATTGGCGAGGGCACCAGAACAGTCTGCAGCACCCGGCCTCAACCTACTAGAATCTGAAGTCAATTTGATGATGATCTGGTGCTTCTGTCCACAACCAAGGAGGGCCTACAGCAGCACCTAGATCTTCTGCACAGATTCTGTCAGACCTGGGCCCTGACAGTAAATCTCAGTAAGACATAAATAACGGTGTTCCAAAAATGGTCCAGTAGTCAAGACAAATAATACAAATTATATCTAGATGCTGTTGCCCTAGTGAACACAACAAATTATAACTAACTTAGCTTAAACATTAACACCACAGGTAACTTCCACAAGGCTGTGAACGATATGAGAGACAAGGCAAGAAGGGCCTTCTTCGCCATCAAAAGAAACATAAAACTCAACATCCCCATTAGGATCTGTTGTTGAACCCATTGCCCTCTATGGTTGTGAAGGATGAACCGAAGTCCCCTCAGCCATCTAGTTTGGACAGAAACACATTTAGCCTCAGCCAAATTATGAGAAAACAAAAAAAAGATAACTATTTGGAACACAGGAAAGAATCAACCAAAAAACAGAGCAAACTAAAATGCTGTCTGGCCCTAAACATAGAATACACATTGGCAGAACACCTGACCACTGTGACTGACCCAAAATTAAGAAAATCCTTGACTATGTACAGACTCAGTGAGCACATCCTTGCTATTGAGAAAGGCCCCCATAGGCAGGAGTTAAGAGAGAGAAGACTATCTATATGCACACTGCCCACAAAATGAGGTGGAAACTGAGCTACACTTCCTGACCTCCTGCCAAATTTATGACCACATTTGAGATACATAATTCCCACAGATCACACAGACCCACATATCAAACATTGATAGTCTCCCATAAGAAAAGTGAAACCAGTGGAGCACAAATAACATTGTAAATACAACCTATATTTATCTGTTTAAACTGTTGTGAGTGTAATGTTTAATGAGAAAGCTAGAGAGATGTAGAGAGAGAGAAATAAAGAGGTATAGAGAGAGAGAGATGGAGAGGAGTGGGGCCAGACTGGAGAGGCAGGCCAGCATAGGAAGACAGGGACAGGATACTGTAAAGAGAGGGAGTGATCTAGAGAGAGAGGCAGAGGCAGAGAGTCAAAGAGAGAAAGAAAGAGAGAGAAAAAGAGACAGGAGGCAGAGAGAGCGAGAGAGAGAGAGAGAGAGAGAGAGAGAGAGAGAGAGAGAGAGAGAGAGAGAGAGGCAGAGAAAGAAGGAGAGGTAGAGAGAGGAGTAGAAAAAGAGAGAGAGAGAGAGAGAGAGAGAGAGAGAGAGAGACAGGTAGGGAGAAAGAGAGACGCAGAAAGAGAGAGAGATGCAGAAAGAGAGAGAGATGGAAGGATAGAGAGGAGAGAGAAGGGCCATACCAGACCCAGAGAGTCATGTCACAACCAGCCAACTCCGTTAGGATTCCACACAGGCCACAGGATGGCGCTAGCTGAGCATTTGCTGGCCAACCACACACCACTGCTCTGTCACGCCACTGGGACACAGATCCTTAGCAGCACCACTCTCTGCATGGGAATGTGTGTGTGTGAGCGCGTGAGCGCGCGTGTGTGTGTGTGTGTGTGTGTGTGTGTGTGTGTGTGTGTGTGTGTGTGTGTGTGTGTGTGTGTGTGTGTGTGTGTGTGTGTGTGTGTGTGTGTGTGTGGCTACGAGGGGTTGTCGAGGAGTCAAGGCTGTCTGTAGTAGTACAAGTGCTGTGTCATCTTCAGACATGCAACCCCCATGTCAGCAGAATGTAGGATTATTAATGTGCGTTACACCACTAATCCCCTACCAGGGACCTGTGGGCCCCTGTCAGCAGTTTCTACAACATTTGGTGGGTCCCGGCTGGCCTTGCATGTCAACACAAGCATTAAACAGAATGGGGGAACACTTTATTATAAGGTATTTATACAAACCATTTCTAAGGCACTTATACAAACCGTTTATGTTTATAAGACATTTATAAAAACCGTTTATGTTTATAAGGCATTTATAAAAACCGTTTATGTTTATAAGGCATTTATAAAAACCGTTCATAAGCATTTATAAAACCGTCTATAGGGCATTTATAAACCGTTTGCTCACCATGTATTAAACATGACTCCCACATGTGTAATGTTAGTAAGCTAGTTATTCAGACATGTATATGTAGTTCCTTAAACATCCTGTGTTGTGTGTTGGTTTTATCACTAGGTACTGCTGGAATGTCTACCAATGGCATATTCAACCGCTCACTCAACACTTAGAAAGTACAAATAGCACTCACTTTTGATTAGAGATCGCAAAAATACTTTATTAATGATTAGTAAAAATGGTTTATTAATGAGGGAGTAATTATTACTTAATAAATGGTAAACACACTTTATAAAATGCTTAATAAATGGTTAATTATGGATCCGTGTTGCCGGGAAAGGCATTATGTTCCCATTCCACTGATAAGCGGTGAGCCTTGATTACAAAAGGCACAGCCAGCCAGGCAGCTGTAGCTGTATGGGGGCCCCGAGGGACCGATGGGACAGAGCTAAACGGGATAGAGGAGAACAGAGCGAGAGGGCCACAGGGGAGCTGGGTTCACCCACTGCTATAGTCCTATCTCCTGCTTTGTGGGGAGAGAGGAGGAGAGAGAGGAATCCCGGAGTAATACCACCACTGCTATAGGCTAGTCAGATATGAAAGACTGTGCTGTATGAGAGTATAGTAGAGATTGTTATGACTGCCCGGGGCCCCCTTACCCGCCACAGTTTTATGGCTGTCATAAAATACTCTGCTTCTGGGCTCTGTAGTATTCAGATTGGAATGTGACTTTGGAACACAGAGACACTTGGCCAAACTCTGACATCAAAAAGTTGAATAATTGAACAGCATTTCTGCATTCCAAACAGTTGGAGTGGTCCATGGGCAATTAAGGGAACAGACATGTCGAGTTTGTTTCATTTGGTGACCTCATGAAGGACAGGAGACAACACATTACTGTTTCTTTAGTTGTATACACTTCTCAATGATGGGGTTTGCATCCCGTGAAAACAGACATTATACCCAAACGTCACGGAACGCCCCCCCATTTTTTTAAGTAATAGAGTCTGTCTGTGGGCGACACTACTAGTATAACGGAGATGTCTATCATAACATGAGGAGTCTACATTCAGAACTTCTCTAAGCTTCATCATCTTGTTTCTCATCTGACCAGGGATGTGAAACTGGGTGTCACTCCTCGGTTCCCTCACTACAGCAACTTTACTTCTGCAATACTTGTGCATGTGAGTCACTTCCCTGCCGAGTCAGCGTGATTAACCATAGATGTGTGCATGCGAGTCACTTCCCTGCCGAGTCAGCGTGATTAACCATAGATGTGTGCATGCGAGTCACTTCCCTGCCGAGTCAGCGTGATTAACCATAGATGTGTGCATGCGAGTCACTTCCCTGCCGAGTCAGCGTGATTAACCATAGATGTGTGCATGCGAGTCACTTCCCTGCCGAGTCAGCGTGATTAACCATAGATGTGTGCATGCGAGTCACTTCCCTGCCGAGTCAGCGTGATTAACCATAGATGTGTGCATGCGAGTCACTTCCCTGCAGAGTCAGCGTGATTAACCATAGATGTGTGCATGCGAGTCACTTCCCTGCCGAGTCAGCGTGATTAACCATAGATGTGTGCATGCGAGTCACTTCCCTGCCGAGTCAGCGTGATTAACCATAGCTGTGTGCATGCGAGTCACTTCCCTGCCGAGTCAGCGTGATTAACCATAGCTGTGTGCATGCGAGTCACTTCCCTGCCGAGTCAGCGTGATTAACCATAGATGTGTGCATGCGAGTCACTTCCCTGCCGAGTCAGCGTGATTAACCATAGATGTGTGCATGCGAGTCACTTCCCTGCCGAGTCAGCGTGATTAACCATAGATGTGTGCATGCGAGTCACTTCCCTGCCGAGTCAGCGTGATTAACCATAGATGTGTGCATGCGAGTCACTTCCCTGCCGAGTCAGCGTGATTAACCATAGATGTGTGCATGCGAGTCACTTCCCTGCCGAGTCAGCGTGATTAACCATAGATGTGTGCATGCGAGTCACTTCCCTGCCGAGTCAGCGTGATTAACCATAGATGTGTGCATGCGAGTCACTTCCCTGCCGAGTCAGCGTGATTAACCATAGATGTGTGCATGCGAGTCACTTCCCTGCCGAGTCAGCGTGATTAACCATAGATGTGTGCATGCGAGTCACTTCCCTGCCGAGTCAGCGTGATTAACCATAGATGTGTGCATGCGAGTCACTTCCCTGCCGAGTCAGCGTGATTAACCATAGATGTGTGCATGCGAGTCACTTCCCTGCCGAGTGAGTCACTTCCCTTTAGCGTGATTAACCATAGATGTGTGCATGCGAGTCACTTCCCTGCCGAGTCAGCGTGATTAACCATAGATGTGTGCATGCGAGTCACTTCCCTGCCGAGTCAGCGTGATTAACCATAGATGTGTGCATGCGAGTCACTTCCCTGCCGAGTCAGCGTGATTAACCATAGATGTGTGCATGCGAGTCACTTCCCTGCCAAGTCAGCGTGATTAACCATAGATGTGTGCATGTGAGTCACTTCCCTGCCGAGTCAGCGTGATTAACCATAGATGTGTGCATGTGAGTCACTTCCCTGCCGAGTCAGCGTGATTAACCATAGATGTGTGCATGTGAGTCACTTCCCTGCCGAGTCAGCGTGATTATGGCCACCTGTGGCATCCTTTCAAAAGCAGTGCAATATGAAGGTAACAGGGAGCCATGAGATGCAGGCCAGGTCTGGTCTTTACTTCCTGTTCCTCAGCAGGAAGTCTGCTTGGGCTTGCTCTCATAAATCTCCATGGCAGCCATGATGCCTATATATGTCTATCTTCCTCTTTGCACTGCAAAAAATGAATTTCAGTCACAAGAGATCTTGTTTTGACGTTGTACTGCGTGCTGTTTCACTGCCCCGTTCATTCTTAGGTTAGGCCTATTGTAATCAAATCAAATTGTATTAGGCACATGCGTTGAATACAACTGGTGTAGTAGACCTTACAGTGAAATGCTGAATACAACCGGTGTAGGTAGACCTTACAGTGAAATGCTGAATACAACAGGTGTAGGTAGACCTTACAGTGAAATGCTTACTTACGAGCCCCTAACCAACTGTGCAGTTTTAAAAAATATGGATAAGAATAAGAGATTTAAGTATCAAGTAATTAAAGAGGAGCAGTAAAAAAATAACAATATATGCAGGGGTGTACCGGTACAGAGTCAACGTGGAGGCTATATACAGGGGTGTACCGGTACAGAGTCAATGTGGAGGCTATCTACAAGGTGTACCGGTACAGAGTCAATGTGGAGGTGATATACAGGGTATTACGGTACAGAGTCAATGTGGAGGCTATATACAGGGGGTGCTGGTACAGAGTCAATGTGGAGGCTATATACAGGGGTTACCAGTACAGAGTCAATGTGGAGGCTATATACAGGGGGTACCAGTACAGAGTCAATGTGGAGGCTATATACAGGGGGTACTGGTACAGAGTCAATGTGGAGGCTATATACAGGGGTTACCAGTACAGAGTCAATGTGGAGGCTATATACAGGGGGTGCTGGTACAGAGTCAATGTGGAGGCTATATACAGGGGTTACCAGTACAGAGTCAATGTGGAGGCTATATACAGGGGTTACCAGTACAGAGTCAATGTGGAGGCTATATACAGGGGTTACCAGTACAGAGTCAATGTGGAGGCTATATACAGGGGTTACCAGTACAGAGTCAATGTGGAGGCTATATACAGGGGTTACCAGTACAGAGTCAATGTGGAGGCTATATACAGGGGTTACCAGTACAGAGTCAATGTGGAGGCTATATACAGGGGTTACCAGTACAGAGTCAATGTGGAGGCTATATACAGGGGTACCAGTACAGAGTCAATGTGGAGGCTATATACAGGGTTACCAGTACAGAGTCAATGTGGAGGCTATATACAGGAGGTTACCAGTACAGAGTCAATGTGGAGGCTATAAACAGGGGGTACCAGTACAGAGTCAATGTGGAGGCTATATACAGGGGGTACCAGTACAGAGTCAATGTGGAGGCTATATACAGGGGGTACCAGTACAGAGTCAATGTGTGGGGCACCGGTTAGTTGAGGTAGTTATAGTGTAGGTCGAGTTAATTAAAGTGACTATGCATAGATGACAACAGAGAGTGGCAGTGGTGTGGAGAGGTGAGGGGGTCAATGTGAATAGTCCGGGTAGCCATTTGATTAGCTGTTCAGGTGTCTTATGGCTTGGGGGTAGAAGCTGTTAAGAAGCCCCTTGGATCTAGACTTGGCGCTCTGGTACTGCTTGCCGTGTGGTAGCAGAGAGAACAGTCTATGACTAGGTGCTCTGGTACTGCTTGCCGTGGGTAGCAGATGTGGAGAACAGTCTATGACTAGGTGCTCTGGTACTGGAGGCTATGCCGTGTGGTAGCAGTACAGAGAACAGTCTATGACTAGGTGCTCTGGTACAGAGTCTTGCTATATACAGGTGTGGTACAGAGTCAATGTGGAGCTAGAACAGTCTATGACAGAGGTGCTTTGGTACTGCTTGCCGTGTGGTAGCAGAGAGAACAGTCATGACTAGGTGCTCTGGTACTGTACAGAGTCAATTGGTGTGGTACCAGCAGAGTCACAGTCTATGACTAGGTGCTCTGGTACTGCTTGCTGTGTGGTAGCAGTACAGAGTCAGTCTATGACTAGGTGCTCTGGTACTGGTTACCAGTACAGAGTGGTAGCACAGAGGTTACCAGTACAGAGTCTATGACTAGGTGCTCTGGTACTGCTATTGTTACCAGTACAGAGTCAATGTGTGAGGTAGCAGTTACCAGTACAGAGAACAGTCTATGACTAGGTGCTCTGGTACTGCTTGCTGTGTGGTTACCAGCAGATGTGGAGAACAGTCTAGAGTCTGTGGTGCTCAGCTCAGGTACTGCTTGCCGTGTGGTAGCAGAGAGAACAGTCTATGACTAGGTGCTCTGGTACTGCTTGCCGTGTGGTAGCAGAGAGAACAGTCTATGACTAGGTGCTCTGGTACTGCTTGCTGTGTGGTAGCAGAGAGTCAACAGTCTATGACTAGGTGCTCTGGTACTGCTTGCTATATACGTGTGGTAGCAGTCAATGTGGAGAACAGTCTATGACTAGGTGCTCTGGTACTGTCAATTGCCGTGTGGTAGCAGTACAGAGAACAGTCTATGACTAGGTGCTCTGGTACTGTTTGCCGTGTGGTAGCAGCATAGATGAACAGTCTATGACTAGGTGCTCTGGTACTGCATTTGATTGCTGTTGTGTCTTAGCTTGGGAGAGAACAGTCTATGACTAGGTGCTCTGGTACTGCTTGCTGTGTGGTAGAAGAGAGAACAGTCTATGACTAGGTGCTCTGGTACTGCTTGCTGTGTGGTAGCAGAGAGAACAGTCTATGACTAGGTGCTCTGGTACTGCTTGCTGTGTGGTAGCAGAGAGAACAGTCTATGACTAGGTGCTCTGGTACTGCTTGCTGTGTGGTAGCAGAGAGAACAGTCTATGACTAGGTGCTCTGGTACTGCTTGCTGTGTGGTAGCAGAGAGAACAGTCTATGACTAGGTGCTCTGGTACTGCTTGCCGTGTGGTAGCAGAGAGAACAGTCTATGACTAGGTGCTCTGGTACTGCTTGCCGTGTGGTAGTAGAGAACAGTCTATGACTAGGTGCTCTGGTACTGCTTGCTGTGTGGTAGCAGAGAGAACAGTCTATGACTAGGTGCTCTGGTACTGCTTGCCGTGTGGTAGCAGAGAGAACAGTCTATGACTAGGTGCTCTGGTACTGCTTGCCGTGTGGTAGCAGAGAGAACAGTCTATGACTAGGTGCTCTGGTACTGCTTGCTGTGTGGTAGCAGAGAGAACAGTCTATGACTAGGTGCTCTGGTACTGCTTGCCGTGTGGTAGCAGAGAGAACAGTCTATGACTAGGTGCTCTGGTACTGCTTGCCGTGTGGTAGCAGAGAGAACAGTCTATGACTAGGTGCTCTGGTACTGCTTGCCGTGTGGTAGCAGAGAGAACAGTCTATGACTAGGTGCTCTGGTACTGCTTGCTGTGTGGTAGCAGAGAGAACAGTCTATGACTAGGTGCTCTGGTACTGCTTGCTGTGTGGTAGCAGAGAGAACAGTCTATGACTAGGTGCTCTGGTACTGCTTGCTGTGTGGTAGCAGAGAGAACAGTCTATGACTAGGTGCTCTGGTACTGCTTGCTGTGTGGTAGCAGAGAGAACAGTCTATGACTAGGTGCTCTGGTACTGCTTGCTGTGTGGTAGCAGAGAGAACAGTCTATGACTAGGTGCTCTGGTACTGCTTGCTGTGTGGTAGCAGAGAGAACAGTCTATGACTAGGTGCTCTGGTGCTGCTTGCTGTGTGGTAGCAGAGAGAACAGTCTATGACTAGGTGCTCTGGTACTGCTTGCTGTGTGGTAGCAGAGAGAACAGTCTATGACTAGGTGCTCTGGTACTGCTTGCTGTGTGGTAGCAGAGAGAACAGTCTATGACTAGGTGCTCTGGTACTGCTTGCTGTGTGGTAGTAGAGAGAACAGTCTATGACTAGGTGCTCTGGTACTGCTTGCCGTGTGGTAGCAGAGAGAACAGTCTATGACTTCGGTGGCTGGAGTCTTTGACCATGTTTAGGGCTTTCCTCTGACACTATCTGGTATAGAGGTCCTGGATGGCAGGAAACTTGGCCCCAGTGATGTACTGGGCCGTTCGCACTACACTCTGTAGTAGAGGTCGGGTTTTTTCGGCCTTTTGTTAACTCCGATTATGGACGATTACATTGCAATCCACGAGGAAACTGCGTGGCAGACCACCTGTTACGCGGGTGCAGCGTCAAAAGGACCTTGCAAGGAGCCAAGGTAAATTGCTAGCTAGCATGAAACAACTCATCTTATAAAAATATGTTTGATGATATTACTAGGTACACTAGCTTGTCCTGCGTTGCATATAATCAATGTGGTGCCTGTTAAATTTATCATCGAATCCCAGCCTACTTCAACTTCGCCAAACGGGTGATGATTTAACAAAAGCGCATTGCTTTTCTTAACAGAAGTACATTTTTTAAAAGAAATTCATGTTAGCAGGCAATATGAACTAAGGAAATTGTGTCTTGCGTTCAGTGCACACAGAGTCAGGGTATATGCAACAGTTTGGGCCGCCTGGCTCGTTACCAACTGTGAACTAATTTGCCAGAATTTTACATAATTATGACATAACATTGAAGGTTGTGCAATGTAACAGCAATATTTAGGGTTGCCACCCATTCGATAAAATACGGAACGGTTCCGTATTTCACTGAAAGAATAAATGTTTTGTTTTCTAAATACTAGTTTCTGGATTAGACCTTATTAAAAGTGTTTATGTGTTTGTTATATTAGAATGGAGTCTATGATTTGATATTTGATTGATTTGTGTTATGTTATAATTAAGTCTATGATTTGATAGAGCAGTCTGACTGAGCGGTGGTAGGCAGCAGCAGGCTTGTAAGCATTCATTCAAACAGCACTTTCCTGCCTTTGCCAGCAGCTCTTAGCAATGCTTGAAGCACAGCGCTGTTTATGACTTCAAGCCTATCAACTCCTGAGATTAGGCTGGCAATACTAAAGTGCCTATAAGAACATCCAATAGTCGAAGGTACAGTGTGTATTAAATAGTAATGGTACAGAGAGAAATAGTCGACGCTTCATAATTCCTATAATAACTATAACCTAAAACTTCTTACTTGGGAATATTGAAGAACTGGGAATAATGAACCACCAGCTTTCATATGTTCTCATGTTCTGAGCAAGGAATTTAAACGTCAGTTTTTTTTACATGGCACATATTGCACTTTTACTTTCTTCTCCAACACTGTGTTTTTGAATTATTTAAACCAAATTGAACATGTTTCATTATTTATTTGAGACTAAATAGACTTTATTTATGTATTATATTAAATAAAAATAAAAGTGTTTATTGTTTATTCAATATTGTTGTAATTGTCATTATTACAAATATATATTTAAAAATCAGCAAATTAATCGGTATCGTTTTTTTTTTTGATCCTCCAATAATCAGTATCGGCGTTGAAAAATCATAAATTTTTCGACCTCTACTCTGTAGTGCCTTGCGGTCGGAGGCCGAGCAGTTGCCATACCAGGCAGTGATGAAACCAGTCAGGATGCTCTCGATAGTGCAGCTGTAGAACTTTTGAGGATCTGAGGACCCATGCCAAATCTTTTCAGTCTGCTGAGGGGGAATAGGTTTTGTCGTGCCCGCTTCACGACTGTCATGGTGTGCTTGGACCATGTTAGTTTGTTGGTGATGTGGACACCTAGGAACTTGAAGCTCTCAACTTGCTCCACTGCAGCCCCGTCGATGAGAATGGGGGAGTGCTCGGTCCTCCTTTTCCCGTAGTCCACAATCATCTCCTTTGTCTTGATCACATTGAGGGAGAGGTTGTCCATCCCCATTCCACCCCCATTCAAAATAAATACCCTGAATACAATGACCAAAGCACTAACAAAATTATATCATATTTCATTATGTAAAAGCCTCATTTGAGAGAGAGGTAGCGAGGTGGGAGGCAGAAAGAGAGTAAGGGGAGACAGAGAGAGAGGAGAGAGAGAAAGAGGAGAGAGCAAGAGAGACAGACAGGCAGAAAGGCAGGCAGAGAGAGAAGTAGGCCTAATTGTAATGACTACTCATAGCCAGCCGTTTAATCATAATCTGTGACACTGTCACTCAAGTTGTCTCTTCTAGACTATGTTGCTTCTCAATATCATGACTGTTTTCCGTTCAATAAAAACTCAAAGTAATGTAGAAGTTAACACTGCTGTGCACTGTGCAGAATAGACAGGATACAACAACTAGGTCTTCATTACCCACATATGGATGACCCATATCTCTCTAGAACATCCCAGACAACTACCTAAGAATAGTAAAGCCCCCTTTACTGGCTCAAATAGCCGAACAATCAGCCTGTTACCAACCATTTGTAAACTTTGGGGGAAAAATGGTCTTTGGCCAGAAACAATACTAATAGTAATATAATAATAATATATGCCATTTAGCAGACGCTTTTATCCAAAGCGACTTACAGTCATGTGTGCATACATTCTACATATGGGTGGTCCCAGGGATCGAACCCACTACCCTGGCGTTACAAGCGCCATGCTCTACCAACTGAGCTACAGAAGGACCGTAAACAAATTGACAACAGATTTTCAGCATATAGGGAAGGACATTCAACTAGCACAGAACTTACATAAATGACTGATGATTGGCTGAGATAAAAAGATTGTTGGGGCTGTTTTGATAGACTTCAGTGCAGCTTTTGAAATGATTGATTTTCTTACCTTCATTTAACTAAGCAAGTCAGTTAAGAACAAATTCTTATTTTCAATGACAGCCTAGGAACAGTGGGGTTAACTGCCTTGTTCAGGGGCAAAACAACAGATTTTTACCTTGTCAGCTCGGGGATTCTATCTTGCAACCTTTACAGTTACTAGTCCAACACTCTAACCACTAGGCTACCTGCCGCCCCATCGAACCCCGTCTGTTGCTGGAAAAACTTGTGTTATGGCTTTACATTCCCTGCTATGTTTTGGATAAAGAGTTACCTGTCTAACAGAACACAGAGGGTGTTATTTAATGGAAGCCTCTCCAACATAATCAAGATAGAAGCAGAAATTCCCCAGGTCAACTATTTAGGCCCCTTACTTTTTCAATCCTTACTAACGACATGCCACTGGCTTTGAGTAAAGCCAGTGTGTCTATGTATGCGGATGACTCAACACCCTACATGTCAGCTACTACAGTGACTGAAATGACTGCAACACTCAACAAAGAGCTGCAGTTAGTTTCAGAATGGGTGGCAAGGAATAAGTTAGTCCTAAATATTTCTAAACTAAAAGCATTGTATTTGGAACAAATCATTCATTAAACCCTAAATCTTGTAATGAATAATGTGATAATTTAGCAAGTTGAGGTGACTAAACTGCTTGGAGTAACCCTGGATTGTAAACTGTCATGGTCAAAACATATTGATATAACAGTAGCTAAGATGGGGAGAAACACCTCTGGTCAGTTACCAGTTCCCGGTAGATATTTCGTGCTGTAGATGCTCTCCCTTTACAAATGGACGCGCACAGCTGTCCATGTCGCCCTGATGTCCGTAGCCTACAGTAGGTTAGTAGATATGGGCTACAGCACTACATGTGTGTAGCCTACAACACTGGCAATTGGGTGAAGCGAGCCAGACCCTACACACAACGTTTGAAACGATGCCAAGTGTACGACATGGCTGTACACTGTACAGTAATAATGTGACATAGCCTACCTGTGAAATGTTGCAGCGTCGTGCCTTGTACCCAGAGGCTCAGAACTTGCTGCACTGATAGATTGACAGAAAAATCCCTGTTCATGTTTTTGTCGCCGCCGCGGCCGGGGTTCGCACCCCTCTTTGTCAAATGGCTGTACGTGGCTTTTGACGAAGACATCGAGGAGACCCGGGTGGCATGAGCTCGGAGGCTTTATCCCCCGGCGCGCACACCTCTACCGGTGCCTCTGTTTCGGCTTGACGTTGTTCATTTCCGCGCGGGGAAGGAAAGGGCCAACGGCTAGTCTTTTCGTGCTCATTCTCGGACGCAGCCGCGGATTTTTGGAGGCCATGATGAGGATGGGATGGCAGCGCGAGAGAGCATAGCGCACACGGAGGTGTGGTCCTACATCTGCCCGTCTCTCTACATAACCCTTAAAGGGGCCGTCACCGGTTAAAGTGGAGTGTACGCTAAACCTACGAGTTACCGTTATGATATTGTAGCCCTTTATGAATGGTAAACAAAAGATGAGTAATCAGTACAGTAGTGTTTACACTGAAAACCTGCGTAACCATGTGGCACATGTGCGCGTAATTGAGCGGTAAAATTGTGAAAATCAGTGAGAGGACTATTGGCTGTAGTATCCTGCATATATTTACTATGAAAAGAATGATGCGTTTTTGTATTGCAGGGCGTTGTCTGTGACGTCTCATCGTTGCCAGTACTGTCCATGGTGCTGATTTGCTCCCAGTTGAGTCAATCCTAAAAACCTGATAAAAGTAGAGGTGGGCAATATCAATAAGAGATATCATATTCAGCAGATCTTATTCTCTATTACCATCATCTGAGTCAATATTAAGATCATCGTTCGGGAATTTATCGGAGAAGAAATGTATAAGTTAACATTCCAGAAACAATGATTTCTTCTTTCAAGGCAGATGAGAAGTCTGAAAGCTTCAACTCTACTTGTTATGTGTTTATTTATCAGGGACCTGAACAACACGATAAGGAACGAGAACAAGCTATAGAGCTCTGCCCACTATGTGGTCCTTTCAACAAATACATTTTAGGAATTAGATCCATGCGTAGCATGTTTTGTATTTCACATCATGATGGTGGTGAGACTTTTCACCGTATCACTAATAAAGATGAAATAACTTAGATTATTCACAGATTCACGATCTCCTCTGAACAGTTGATGTTGAGATGTGTCTGTTACTTGAACTCTGTGAAGCATTTATTTGTTTCTCTTTCCTTATTTGAGCTGTTCTTGCCATAATATGGACTTGGTCTTTGACCAAACAGGGCTATCTTCTGTATAACACCCCTACCTTGTCACAACACAACTGATTGACTCAAACACATTAAGAAGGAAAGAAATTCCACAAATGAACTTTTAATGGAGGGTCCTGTGTTTAGGTCAACTGAAATGGAGGGTCCTGTGTTTAGGTCAACTGAAATGGAGGGTCCTGTGTTTAGGTCAACTGAAATGGAGGGTCCTGTGTTTAGGTCAACTGAAATGGAGGGTCCTGTGTTTAGGTCAACTGAAATGGAGGGTCCTGTGTTTAGGTCAACTGAAATGGAGGGGTCCTGTGTTTAGGTCAACTGAAATGGAGGGTCCTGTGTTTAGGTCAGCTGAAATGGAGGGTCCTGTGTTTAGGTCAACTGAAATGGAGGGGTCCTGTGTTTAGGTCAACTGAAATGGAGGGTCCTGTGTTTAGGTCAACTGAAATGGAGGGGTCCTGTGTTTAGGTCAACTGAAATGGAGGGTCCTGTGTTTAGGTCAACTGAAATGGAGGGTCCTGTGTTTAGGTCAACTGAAATGGAGGGTCCTGTGTTTAGGTCAACTGAAATGGAGGGTCCTGTGTTTAGGTCAACTGAAATGGAGGGTCCTGTGTTTAGGTCAACTGAAATGGAGGGTCCTGTGTTTAGGTCAACTGAAATGGAGGGTCCTGTGTTTAGGTCAACTGAAATGGAGGGTCCTGTGTTTAGGTCAACTGAAATGGAGGGTCCTGTGTTTAGGTCAACTGAAATGGAGGGTCCTGTGTTTAGGTCAACTGAAATGGAGGGTCCTGTGTTTAGGTCAACTGAAATGGAGGGTCCTGTGTTTAGGGCAACTGAAATGGAGGGTCCTGTGTTTAGGTCAACTGAAATGGAGGGTCTTGTGTTTAGGTCAACTGAAATGGAGGTTCCTGTGTTTAGGTCAACTGAAATGGAGGGGTCCTGTGTTTAGGTCAACTGAAATGGAGGGTCCTGTGTTTAGGTCAACTGAAATGGAGGGTCCTGTGTTTAGGTCAACTGAAATGGAGGGTCCTGTGTTTAGGTCAACTGAAATGGAGGGTCCTGTGTTTAGGTCAACTGAAATGGAGGGTCCTGTGTTTAGGTCAAGTGAAATGGAGGGTCCTGTGTTTAGGTCAACTGAAATGGAGGGTCTTGTGTTTAGGTCAACTGAAATGGAGGGTCCTGTGTTTAGGTCAACTGAAATGGAGGGTCCTGTGTTTAGGTCAACTGAAATGGAGGGTCCTGTGTTTAGGTCAACTGAAATGGAGGGTCCTGTGTTTAGGTCAACTGAAATGGAGGGTCCTGTGTTTAGGTCAACTGAAATGGAGGGTCCTGTGTAAGGTAAATTGAAGTGGGGTGTAGACTAGATAGTGTAATGCGGGGGTGTGACTGTCTGTAGATGAAGAGATGGCCATTCAGAGGGGTAAAGCCACACCCACCCTCTGGGCAGTTTAGGTCAGGTTAGTGGGATGAAAGAGCTCGTTGACTCGTTCCCACCGGTCTGCCTGCATACATATGATACCCAACTATCTCTGTACGGTGTGAAAACGTCAATGGATATCAGTCATATGATCTAATATGATCTCTGTGAAATGTCCAAATCAAATGCACTGGTTCTTTGTAGTGCTTGCCTGGTTTAACAGTGTTGATCATAAAATTGAATATTCATCATCTTCATTATTATAAAGTTGATGTTTATTTATTAAGGTCAGAAGAATTCATCTCTGTTTTTGTGATTGAAAAAAATGTATCTGTAAGATAATTTGCATATCAAATACGACCAGCCCATGTTCTTGTTTAGAAAATGGGATTTAACGAAGCCATGGCTGAATACAAAAACAAATGTCACGTAGAAATATGTCAGGGAAACATTTAATGAGTCCCGACCTAAAGGCCAACTGCCAGTTTAAAATGTAAAACGTTCCTTTTGAAAAAGAACCCTTGCCTTGTCGAGCTTCTGTTGTTGACATATTTGGCCACCAGGTGGACACCTACTCCAGTGTTCCTGTATGTCCCTGCTGTACTTTTCCACACTCTTTCAATTCAATCCCATTCTTGCTTTTATGCTTTTTGTGTGACTCCACCAAGAGGTTAGAAGAAACATTTAGACACTTTATTTTTGCTGTCTTTATTTGTTTGTGCACATTTGCAGCACATCAGTAACAAATACTGTAGGCTTATACAACAATGCAACATTCTCAATAACTAGGAACACTGAACAATTTGAGTTCACATTGAGTAAAAGCCTTATAGATGTGTAATATAATAAATCTATCCACTGTAAATGATTAAGAGGGAGCTTTCCCGTTTAAAAATGATCCGGTGTGATTGGTTCTGAAACAGGGATTGTGGTCCAACCTGAAAAGCCACAGCCTCGGGTGCTGTACAGACCTGCATTCTGGACACTTTATATGAAGTCTCTTTGATCTCTTCCATTGTGAATCCCTTTGTTTTTCCTGTGTAATTGAATCTGCAAGGTGAGACATTGTCCCAAAACACTTTCACTCACCTATTCATATATGGTCTCTCTCTCTCTCTCTCTCTCTCTCTCTCTCTCTCTCTCTCTCTCTCTCTCTCTCTCTCTCTCTCTCTCTCTCTCTCTCTCTCTCTCTCTCTCTCTTCTCTCTCTCTCTCTCTCCTCTCTCTCTCCTTTCACTCCAGGCAGATGGCCTTTGTACAGGTGAGTCATCGGCAGAGGTTTCATCTGGTTAGGATCCCTGTCACAGGACGTTACCTTAACTGGAACCAACCTTCTGAACAGGATGAGTCAACCACGGTGTCCCAAATGGCACCCTATTCCCTATATAGTGCCCTACTTTCGACCAGGTCCCACAGGACTCTGGTCAAAAGTAGTGCACTATGCAGAAATAGGGTGTAATTTGGGACTCAGAGCCAAGATGCTCCTTTCCTCTATCAAAGCAAGACGTACCCCTACTGTACACTAATTTTAATTTGTTTTCCTGATCAATCGATTGAAAGGTATAACAAGCAACACATTGAACTGGTTGATTGTCTCATGTGACGGGGGGGGGGGGACATGATGCCACTGGCCTGGTCCTAGATCTGTTTGTTGTGTCTTGCCAACTTCTGTGTTGATTGTTTAAAAGGAAATCCCTAGACAGAACAAAAAAAGACCTGGGACGAGACTAAGAGGACACGAAGAAAAGGCAAAACAGAGTTCTTTCAGTCAGGAGTTTCTTTTGTGTGGAGAACGGCCAGCTAGCCAGCTACAGCAGGCTCCCTAGCCATGTGACTCTGCTGCTTGCCTTTGATGATTTCCAAAGGCAGCTGTCCATGAGTTCCCCACTCTAAATCCCAGGTCGAGGTTTAACCGTGTTTGATGTGGTGATCTACTTTATGTCTTACCAAGGGAGCAAATCAGATCTGTACCACCTGAACTCTCTTTGGCTCCTGTATGAAAATAAACACCTGCTCCAGAGAAGCCAACGCTTGGCTTGAATCTGTACCCACACCAGCCACTGACAAAGACTCTAGGCCCCAGGATGACCCAGGAAAATCACATGACCTGCCCTTTATTTGTCCCCCCCCCCCACTCTATCAAAACCCTTCATCTAATATACATCTATGGCTCTGTTTTAGACAGGTACAGTACATGTTTCTTCATTACAGATGTGTATTGTGTATTTCCGGTTGGTTTAAATGTGCATGCGAATGGTTCCTCCTTGCAATCCACTGGGAAAACCCTGTGGGAAGACCACCTATGATGTGCTGTCCTATATGTAATGATAAGGCAGATAAACGCCAGTAAAGTGGAGAAGTTGATCAGCTCAGTGACAGTGGCTGGTGGAATACTGCATGTGTGTACTGATTAGCGGGATTCAGTTCCTGTGTGTCACATCAAAAAGAGTCCACCATCGCTGACACCATCCATCCACTGTGTGGAACCTTAATTCCACTCCCAGGTCCAGCTTCAGATGTCCCCAATGAAAGGAAACAAAGCCCTAGCTACTATACTTGTTGTGCTAGGACCCTGAGAGTATGGCATGCATCAGATAGAATTAATGATCTGAGTACAGAGAGGTTTTTCATGTCCCAACGTGTGTCAGTCTATCATTGGGGGAATTGTTCACGTGAGATTTTTACAAGGAGGCATTACCTTGAAAAGTCGATCACAATCTGTGTCAAAGGAATAAGGGTCATCGCATTCTTTATGCCTCTGCCATTTAAGATCGAAATTGAATTACTTTACTACCCAAATTGTTTTATGATAATGGACTGATATGGCACACATCTTCAAAGGAATGTTTGAGAATTCATTTCAACAGCTTAGGTTTGATTTCATCTGATGTAATCTAATTTAATGGTTCACTTGGTAAACCCAAAACAGAGGCAGGAACTCAGTTTCATTTAGACTAGCTAGACCTACAAAAAAGGGGATTGGTGGTAGGAGGAAGGAGTGGGGCCCCAGGCTAAAGGTATGTGGGGATTGTAAACCAGCTAGAGGCAGGACTTCCCAGAAACATGAACGTTTCCACCTTTTGGCTCAATCCTCCCGAAATAAGCCCGGCTAGCCCAAGGCAAAGTCATCCAGTTGTAACTCGTATCCGGCCTATCAGCGTCTAGGATCTGGGGTAAGGCAGATTCAGGAGGAGGACACAGTGTCCCACATGAGTTGCAGTGTATACAGACACTAGAAGCATCTCAAATGGCACCCTATTCCCTATATAGTGCACTACTTTTCACCAGAGCATACATAGGGAGTAGGGTGCAATTTGGGACGAAGCCACTATCATGTCAGTAGTCCATGTAGAAAATAAAAGATTTGTATGTGAGTTAGTGGACTGAATCATTTTAACGCAGGTGGTGCTTAGAGAAAATGACACTGAACCATTGAATACCCTTAGATGTGATATTGTGTTTCTCTCAATTGCCAACAGATAACATCTAAATTACAGGACAAGACCAGTCAAGAGCCTCACAGCCTCTATGTTAGCTACCATCAACAATACAGATCAATGATGCATAGATGCCAAAAACATCAAAGCAGAACTGAGACAGTCGGTCAGTGAACAGTGCATCAAAGCAGAACTGAGACAGTCGGTCAGTGAACAATGCATCAAAGCAGAACTGAGACAGTCGGTCAGTGCATCAAAGCAGAACTGAGACAGTCAGTCAGTGCATCAAAGCAGAATTGAGACAGTCGGTCAGTGAACAGTGCAATAAAGCAGAACTGAGACAGTCGGTTAGTGAACAATGCATCAAAGCAGAACTGAGACAGTCGGTCAGTGAACAATGCATCAAAGCAGAACTGAGACAGTCGGTCAGTGAACAGTGCATCAAAGCAGAACTGAGACAGTCGGTCAGTGAACAATGCATCAAAGCAGAACTGAGACAGTCGGTCAGTGCATCAAAGCAGAACTGAGACAGTCGGTCAGTGCATCAAAGCAGAACTGAGACAGTCGGTCAGTGCATCAAAGCAGAACTGAGACAGTCGGTCAGTGAACAGTGCATCAAAGCAGAACTGAGACAGTCGGTCAGTGAACAATGCATCAAAGCAGAACTGAGACAGTCGGTCAGTGCATCAAAGCAGAACTGAGACAGTCAGTCAGTGCATCAAAGCAGAACTGAGACAGTCGGTCAGTGCATCAAAGTAGAACTGAGACAGTCGGTCAGTGAACAGTGCATCAAAGTAGAACTGAGACAGTCTGTCAGTGCATCAAAGCAGAACTGAGACAGTCGGTCAGTGCATCAAAGCAGAACTGAGACAGTCGGTCAGTGCATCAAAGTATAACTGAGACAGTCGGTCAGTGCATCAAAGCAGAACTGAGACAGTCGGTCAGTGCATCAAAGCAGAACTGAGACAGTCGGTCAGTAAACAGTGCATCAAAGCAGAACTGAGACAGTCAGTCAGTGCATCAAAGCAGAACTGAGACAGTCGGTCAGTGAACAGTGCATCAAAGTAGAACTGAGACAGTCGGTCAGTGCATCAAAGCAGAACTGAGACAGTCGGTCAGTGAACAGTGCATCAAAGCAGAACTGACAGTCGGTCAGTGCATCAAAGCAGAACTGAGACAGTCTGTCAGTGCATCAAAGCAGAACTGAGACAGTCGGTCAGTGCATCAAAGCAGAACTGAGACAGTCGGTCAGTGAACAATGCATCAAAGCAGAACTGAGACAGTCGGTCAGTGCATCAAAGCAGAACTGAGACAGTCGGTCAGTGAACAGTGCATCAAAGCAGAACTGAGACAGTCAGTCAGTGCATCAAAGTAGAACTGAGACAGTCGGTCAGTAAACAGTGCATCAAAGTAGAACTGAGACAGTCTGTCAGTGCATCAAAGCAGAACTGAGACAGTCGGTCAGTGCATCAAAGCAGAACTGAGACAGTCGGTCAGTGAACAGTGCATCAAAGCAGAACTGAGACAGTCGGTCAGTAAACAGTGCATCAAAGTAGAACTGAGACATTCAGTCAGTGCATCCAAGCAGAACTGAGACAGTCGGTCAGTAAACAGTGCATCAAAGCACCGCTGCCGCCCCAGACTGGGCACCCTCGTTGCGGGCCCCGGACTGGGCACCCTCGTTGCAGGCCCCGGACTGGGCACCCTCGTTGTGGGCCCCAGACTGGGCACCCTCGTTGCAGGCCCCGGACTGGGCACCCTCGTTGCAGGCCCCAGACTGGGCACCCTCTTTGTGGGCCCCAGACTGGGCACCTCGCCGGGCCCCAGACTGGAGGCCCTCAAAACATAGAAACACAAAATCATAGAAAACAACATAGAATGCCCACCCCAAATCACACCCTGACCAAAACAAATAGAGACATTAAAAGGCTCTCTAAGGTCAGGGCGTGACAGTTATCAGGTCTACAGTGCGCTAGAAGGATGTACTACAGATTCGCCAGGTGCCACATAGACTAATCCCATTGGTCAAAAGTAGTGCATGAAATAGTCAAGTATGTGTGATCACGTTTAACTTCTTAATCTCACAGTATTTAGGATGCAGGAACAGAGTCACTTTACTGTCTGTCTGGACACAATCAGCTCATTGGTCTCTATGGCTACTCTAGTAGATGATGCCTCTTCACTGATAAGATCATAGAGATTCTATAGATTCTTGTCAGAGATCACTTCCTGTCTTTGACAAAAATCCCCCACAAAGTGGAGTTTCCTGTGTCTGTAGATGAGTGGATTTCCTAGTACACACTGTCATAGCACAAACTTTTTATGTAAGTGTGTACTTTGTAGTACACAGACATTTCATAGTACACCTCTACTCTTTATGTGAATGTGTAGGTAGGTCTGCTATGACCGCATAGGCTCTGTTTGTACAGTAAAGTATGTGGGTGTGTACATACTGTACCTATGAAATAATGTCTGTGAGACGTCCTAATATTTAGACTCAGTAGGCTCTTACAGTGTATGTCTGAATGCACGAAAACATTAAGGCTGAGTGAATCACTATAAGTTGGCACCAGTTGGACCGTCAGACTAAACAAAGGCTCTGCGGGTTGGAACTCTGATGTCATTCTATGAAGCCATAGTAATTTCAGGCAGGTTGGAACTCTGATGTCTTTTCTATGAAGCCATACTAATTTCAGGCAGGTTGGAACTCTGATGTCTTTTCTATGAAGCCAAAGTCATTTCAGGCAAGTTGGGACTCTGATGTCTTTTCTATGAAGCCAAAGTCATTTCAGGCAAGTTGGGACTCTGATGTCTTTTCTATGAAGCAATAGTCATTTCAGACAGGTTGGGACTCTGATGTCTTTTCTATGAAGCCAAAGTCATTTCAGGCAGGTTGGGACTCTGATGTGTTTTCTATGAAGCCAAAGTAATTTCAGGCAGGTTGGGACTCTGAAGTATTTTCTATGAAGCCATAGTCATTTCAGGCAGGTTGGGACTCTGATGTCATTCTATAGAGCCATAGTATTTTCGGTGCCCTTTCTCTATTCATGTCTACTCTCCTATTAATTTTCCACAACAGGCCACCTATAGAGCCAACAGACAGTACTATGACACTACACGGGACAGTACCTATTAATTTTCCACAACAGGCCACCTATAGAGCCAACAGACAGTACTATGACACTACAGGACAGTGCCGTAATACAACAGGCCACCTATAGAGCCAACAGACAGTACTATGACACTACACAGGACAGTGCCGTAGTACAACAGGCCACCTATAGAGCCAACAGACAGTACTATGACACTACACGGGACAGTACCGTAGTACAAGAGGCCACATGATGTAGTAGAACAGCCCTTGTCCCTCCCACCTTTGTAAACTTACTTACCCAGTTCAAAAGGGACTCAGCACACAATAACTACCTGTACCCCCTCCTCATAGAGAATAGTAACATGAATAGTAACACAGGGAATAGTAACATGAATAGTAACATAATGAATATTAACTTAGTGAAAAGTAACACAGGGAATAGTAACATGAATAGTAACATAGTGAATAGTAACATGAATAGTAACATAGTGAATAGTAACCTGAATAGTAACATAGTGAATAGTAACATGAATAGTAACATGAATAGAAACATGAATAGTAACATGAATAGTAACATAGTGAATAGTAACATGACCAGTAACATGAATAGTAACATGACCAGTAACATGAATAGTAACATAGTGAATAGTAACATAAATAGTAACATAGTGAATAGTAACATGAATATTAACATGAATAGTAACGTAGTGAATAGTAACATAGTGAATAGTAACATGAATAGTAACACAGTGAATAGTAACATGAATAGTAACATGAATAGTAATATAGTGAATAGTAACATGAATAGTAACATGAATAGTAACATGAATAGTAACATAGTGAATAGTAACATGAATAGTAACATGAATAGTAACATTAATAGTAACATGAATAGTAACATTAATAGTAACATAGTGAATAGTAACATGAATAGTAACACAGTGAATAGTAACATGAATAGTAACATGAATAGTAACACAGTGAATAGTAACATAGTGAATAGTAACATGAATAGTAACATGAATAGTAACATAGTGAATATGTAAGTCGCTCTGGATAAGAGCGTCTGGTAAATGATTTAAATGTAAATGTAAATGTAGTAAGTCAGTGAATAGTAACATGAATAGTAACATGAATAGTAACATAGTGAATAGTAACATGAATAGTAACATAGTGAATAGTAACATGAATAGTAACATAGTGAATAATAACATGAATAGCAACATGAATAGTAACATAGTGAATAGTAACATGAATAGTAACATAGTGAATAGTAACATGAATAGTAACATATGAATAGTAACATGAATAGCAACATGAATAGTAACATAGTGAATAGTAACATGAATAGTAACACAGTGAATAGTAACATGAATAGTAACATGAATAGTAACATGAATAGTAACATAGTGAATAGTAACATAGTGAATAGTAGCATAGTGAATAGTAACATGAATAGTAACACAGTGAATAGTAACATGAATAGAAACATAGTGAATAGTAACATAGTGAATAGTAACATGAATAGAAACATAGTGAATAGTAACATAGTGAATAGTAACATGAATAGTAACATGAATAGTAACATAGTGAATAGTAACATGAATAGTAACATGAATAGTAACATTAATAGTAACATAGTGAATAGTAACATGAATAGTAACACAGTGAATAGTAACATGAATAGTAACATGAATAGTAACATGAATAGTAACATAGTGAATAGTAACATGAATAGTAACATAGTGAATAATAACATGAATAGTAACATGAATAGTAACATAGTGAATAGTAACATGAACAGTAACACGAATAGTACCATAGTGAATAGTAACATAGTGAATAGTAACATGAATAGTAACATGAATAGTAACATAGTGAATAGTAACATGAATAGTAACATGAATAGTAACACAGTGAATAGTAACATGAATAGTAACATGAATAGTAACATGAATAGTAACATAGTGAATAATAACATGAATAGTAACATGAATAGTAACATAGTGAATAGTAACATGAACAGTAACATGAATAGTACCATAGTGAATAGTAACATAGTGAATAGTAACATGAATAGTAACATGAATAGTAACATAGTGAATAGTAACATGAATAGTAACATAGTGAATAGTAACATGAATAGTAACATAGTGAATAGTAACATAGTGAATAGTAACATGAATAGTAACATAGTGAATAGTAACATGAATAGTAACATAGTGAATAGTAACATGAATAGTAACATAGTGAATAGTAACATAGTGAATAGTAACATAGTGAATAGTAGCATAGTGAATAATAACATGAATAGTAACACAGTGAATAGTAACATGAATAGAAACATAGTGAATAGTAACATAGTGAATAGTAACATAGTGAATAGTAACATAGTGAATAGTTACATGAATAGAAACATAGTGAATAGTAACATGAATAGTAACATGAATAGTAACAGTAACATGGTGAATAGTAATGTTGTGAAGAGTAACATGAATAGTAACATATTGAAGTGTAACATGGTGAATAGTAACATAGTGAATTGTAACATTGTGAATAGTAACATAGTGAATTTTAACATAGTGAATAGTAACATAGTGGATAGTAAAATGAGTAATACCATAGTGAATAGTAACATAGTGAATAGTAACACAGTGAATAGTTACATAGTGAGTAGTAACATAGTGAATAGTAACATAGTGAATAGCAACATAGTGAATAGCAACATGAATAGTAACATAGTGAATAGCAACATGAAAAGTAACATAGTGAATAGTAACATGAATAGTAACATAGTGAATAGTAACATAGTGAATAGTAACATAGTGAATAGCAACATGAATAGTAACATAGTGAATAGCAACATGAATAGTAACATAGTGAATAGTAACATAGTGAATAGTAACATAGTGAATAGTAACATAGTGAATAGTAACATGAATAGTAACATAGTGAATAGTAACATAGTGAATAGTAACATAGTGAATAGTAACATAGTGAATAGTAACATAGTGAATAGTAACATAGTGAATAGTAACATGAATAGTAACATAGTGAATAGTAACATAGTGAATAGTAACATGAATAGTAACACATATATACAATGGACACATATATACAAATGACTAATATATATGAATATATACAGTACCAGTCAAAAGTTTGGACACACCTATTCATTTAAGGGTTTTTCTTTATTTTATTATTTTCTACATTGCTGAAAAGATTTGGCATGGGTCCTCAGATCCTCAAAAGGTTTTACAGCTGTACAATGGAGAGCATCCTGACTGGTTGCAACACTGCCTAGTAATGGCAAATGCTTGGCCTCCGACACTACAGAGGGCACTACAGAGGGTAGTGCTAACGGCCCAGTACATCACCGGGGCCAAGCTTTCTGCCATCCAGGATCTCTATACCAGGCGGTGTCAGAGGAAGTCTAGGTCCAAGAGGATTCTAAACAGCTTCTACCCCAAGCCATAAGACTCTTGAACAGCTAATCAAATGGCTACCCAGACTATTTGCTGCTGCTACTCTCTGATATTATCTATGCATAGCCACTTTAATAACTTTAATAACCCGACCTGCATGTACATCATTTTGTTGTGAAACAGGAAGCCGATTCAAGAGTTAATTTTGGATTGGAGATGTTTAATGTGAGTCTGGAAGGAGAGTTTGCAGTCTAGCCAGACACCAAGGTATTTGTAGTTGTTCACATATTCTAAGTCAGAACTGTCCAGAGTAGTGATGCTAGTCGGGTGGGCGGGTATGGGCAGCAAACGGTTGAAAAGCATGCATTTGGTTTTACTAAGGGCCAGATGTATAGAGAATGGTGTCGTCTGCGTAGCGGTGGATCAGGGAATCACCCGCAGCAAGAGCGACATAATTGATTTTGGATTGGAGAGGTTTGATATGAGTCTGGAAGGAGAGTTTGCAGTCTAACCAGACACCTAGGTATTTATAGTTGTGCACATATTCTAGGTCGGAACCATCCAGGGTGGTAATGCCAGTCGGGCGTGCGGGTGCGAGCAGCAAATGGTTGAAAAGCATGCATTTGGTTTTACTAGCGTTTAAGAGCAGTTGGAGGCCACGGAAGGAGTGTTGTATGGCATTGAAGCTCGTTTGGATGTTAGTTAGCACAGTACCCAAGGAAGGGCCAGAAGATACAGAATGATGTTGTCTGCGTAGAGGTGGATCAGGGAATCGCCCACAGCAAGAGCGACATCATTGTTATATACAGAGAAAAGACTCGGCCCGAGAATTGAACCCTGTGGTACCCCCATAGAGACTGCCAGAGATCCGGACAACATGCGCTCCAATTTAACACACTGAACTCTGTCTGCAAAGTAGTTGGTGAACCAGGCAAGGCAGTCATTAGAAAAACCGAGGCTACTGAGTCTGCCGATAAGAATACGGTGATTGACAGAGTTGAAAGCCTTGGCCAGGTTGATGAAGACGGCTGCACAGTACTGTCTTTTATGGATGGCGGTTATGATATCGTTTAGTACCTTGAGCGTGGCTGAGGTGCACCCGTGACCGGCTCGGAAACCGGATTGCACAGCGGAGAAGGTACGGTGGGATTCAAGATGGTCAGTGATCTGTTTGTTGACTTGGCTTTCGAAGACCATAGATAGGCAGGGCAGGATGGATATAGGTCTGTAACAGTTTGGGTCTAGGGTGTCACCCCCTTTGAAGAGGCTTTCCAATCTTTAGGGATCTCAGATGATACGAAAGAGAGGTTGAACAGGCTGGTAATAGGGGTTGCAACAATGGTGGTGCATAGTTTTAGAAAGGTCCAGATTGTCAAGCCCAGCTGATATGTACGGGTCCAGGTTTTGCAGCTCTTTCGGAACTCCTGCTGTCTGGATTTGGGTGAGGGAGAATCTGGGGAGGCTTGGTGCAAGTAGCTGCGGGGGGAGCTGTTGGCCGGGGTTGGAGTAGCCAGTAGGAAGGCATGGCCAGTCGTTGAGGATAGGATAAAGTAATCCTTCTCACCCCCCCCCCCTTAAAAGATTTAGATGCACTATTGTAAAGTGGCTGTTCCACTGGATGTCATAAGGTGAATGCACCAATTTGTAAGTCGCTCTGGATAAGAGCATATGCTAAATGACTTAAATGTAAATGTTAAATGTTGAGAAATGCTTATTGAAATTTTTGATTATCATCGATTTATCAGTGGTGACCGTTTTACCTAGCCTCAGTGCAGTGGACAGCTGGGAGGAGGTGCTCTTGTTCTCCATGGACTTTAGTGTCCCAGAACCTTTTGGAGTTAGAGCTACAGGATGCAAATTTCTGACTGACTGCATGTATTGGTTCCTGACTTCCCTGAACAGTTGCGTATCGTAGGGACTATTCGATGCTATTGCAGTCCGCCACAGGATGTTTTTGTGCTGGTCAAGGGCAGTCAGGTCTGGAGTGAACCAAGGGCTATATCTGTTCTTAGTTCTATATTTTTGAACGGGGCATGCTTATCTAAGATGGTGAGGAAATTACTTTTAAAGAATGACCAGGCATCCTTGACTGATGGGATAAGGTCAATATTCTTCCAGGATACCCGGGCCAGGTCGATTAGAAAGGCCTTCTCGCAGAAGTGTTTTAGGGAGTTTTTTACAGCGATGAGGGGTGGTTGTTTGACCACAGACCCATAGCGTATCCTGAGATCCTGATTGAATACAGCGGAGGTGTATTTGGAGGGCAAGGTGGTCAGGATAATGTCTATGAGGGTGCCCATGTTTACGGATTTAGGGTTGTACCTAGATGGGGGGAGATCATTTCACAAATGGTGTCCAGGGCACAGCTGGGAGCGGAGGGGGACGATAGCAGGTGGCAGCAGTGAGAGACTTATTTCTGGAGAGAGTCATTTTTAAAATTAGAAGTTCAAACTGTTTGGGTATAGACCTGGAAAGTATGACAGAACTTTGCAGACTATCTCTGCAGTAGATTGCAACTCCTCCCCCTTTGGCAGTTCTATCTTGACGGAAAAGGTTGTAGTTGGGTATGGAAATCTCAGAATTGTTGGTGGCCTTCCTAAGCCAGGATTCAGACACGGCAAGGACATCAGGGTTGGTGGAGTGTGCTAAAGCAGTGACTAAAACAAACTTAGGGAGGAGACTTCTGATATTGACATCCATGAAACCAAGGCTTTTTCGATCACAGAAGTTAACAAATGAGGGTGCCTGGGGACAAGCAGGGCACGGCGTCGGCAACACGGCGTGTAAAGTTAGTAGCCCGGGGCTAGTAGAAGTGTCTGCTCCGATGTCCGACGGAGGCCAGTTGAAGGCACAGTGGATGAGGTATTCGTAGGCAGACCTGTCGTGGTGGTGCGGCAGGGCGCCGTGTCGACAAAGGATCCAAGCCAGATGGCGAAAGAGGTATTGTAGTTGTAGTAATTTAGTTTTCTAGCCGGGAGATGCGCCTGGCTAACTGGTGCTAGCTTCGGGGCAGGGGCGTTAGCCACTATAGCCACTCGATGGCAGCAGTGATCCTGTGTCCAGAGGTTACAGCAAGGATCTACTGGATCCAGTAGTGTGTTCTAGCCGTGTTTGGGTGGAGTCCGGGTGAACAACTGAGTAGGCCGGGAGGTGGGCCTCAGGGATAGCTTCGGTACTGGGTAACTCGGTGGGTGCTAGCTAGCTGTGAAGATCAGGAGTAATGGTCCAGGGATTAAGGAAGGAATCCAGCGTTGTAGTGGAGAGACAGTCCGTTACTGGTAGGCTAGCGAGTATTATCCAGGCAAAACAATTAAAAAGGGCTGTTATCTGTGCAGAAGGTAAAGGCCACTAGCAGTGGCTAACAATGACTAAATAGCTTCTAGCTAATTAGCTGGTTAGCTTCTGATGACTAGGTGGTTCTTGCTATAAGGTTTAAAAATGAAAAATAATAGCAGTTCCGTATCACATTGGTTGAGGCAGGTTACCGGAAGGTATAATTGAACTAAAATGGAGAAGAGATTGAAAATAAAATTGAAATATATACAAAAGAATACAAAAAATACAAAAGTACACGAGAGGATGAACAAAACACGTCTGCACTGATACGCCATCTTGGTGTTCAATAGTCGGCAGGGGGCGGCAGGGTAGCCTAGTGGTTAGAGCGTTGGACTAGTAACCGGAAGGTTTCAAGTTCAAACCCCCGAGCTGACAAGGTCCAAATCTGTTGTTCTGCCCCTGAACAGGCAGTTAACTGACTTGCCTAGTTAAATAAAGGTCAAATAAAAATGAAAATAAATCAAAATAGTGACCCCCCCAGGGTCTTAATCTGGTTTCCAGTACTAAACAGCTACGTCTCTTTGAAAATCCTGGTCTAGACAAACACCTTGTCAGTCCAGTTACCATATAAGGCTGCACTGTACTATATTCACACTCAGAGCAAAACATACTTTATTGTATAAACTCTACTACACAAAATGGACTTCCAGTCGGCGAAACATTAAGAGGAGAATGGGGAAAAGGGAAAAGATCCTTTGTAATCTTTAGAACATAACGTGTTGATCCATCTGCTTCTGTGTGTGTCCAATGCTAACAGGTTAAACCACAACTGTTCCGTGGGTTACAGAAGCCAGGACGGCGTCCCAAAGGGAAGCCGATAGGGAACAGGGTGCCATTTGGGATGTGTGTCCAGAGCACTAGCTGTGCCCAGGGAAAGAGATTACGTAATGGGTACTAGACTGTGCCAGCCAGCCAACCACTGACTGACTGCATGGTTAAAAATTACAGGGCATCTCCGAAGTAAAGCATGGGGTGGGTACACTCTGTGCATGAACAAACAGGAAACATTTGTGGCTGATGAGATCTGTCACTAAAGAATGACAATTTTGTTCTTTCCGTGATCCCCTCTCCGTTTCTATGTTGAGTTTGATTGCAATGGCATTCGGCCATGTTGTCTATAATCATAATGCAAACGTTCGAGTATATTTGGTCCTGAGCTAAAGGGAAGTCAATTTTATTTGGTCATTTTGGATTCCAGTGTTATACTGTAGTAATGTAATGTAATTTGTATGAAGTGTTATTAATTTGTTTATATTTAGGAAAGTTTCATTTATTTCTACTCATATCATCTTTGTGAAAATCATTTTGTCTCACCAGGTCAATCACTAATTGGACCTTAATCCACGGAGACATAATATTATGGTATAAGCAGATGTTATACAATATTATGGTATAAGCCCGTGTTTACTAAACCCAGTAGTTCAGGTATACTGATAGTCTAACTTCTAAAACCTTGTTTTCTTACAGTAGTTCAGGTATACTGATAGTCTAACTTCTAAAACCTTGTTTTCTTACAGTAGTTCAGGTATACTGATAGTCTAACTTCTAAAACCTTGTTTTCTTACAGTAGTTCAGGTATACTGATAGTCTAACTTCTAAAACCTTGTTTTCTTACAGTAGTTCAGGTATACTGATAGTCTAACTTCTAAAACCTTGTTTTCTTACAGTAGTTCAGGTATACTGATAGTCTAACTTCTAAAACCTTGTTTTCTTACAGTAGTTCAGGTATACTGATAGTCTAACTTCTAAAACCTTGTTTTCTTACAGTAGTTCAGGTATACTGATAGTCTAACTTCTTATTTCTTTCTTTCTTGCGCTCTATCTCTCTCTCTTTCTCTTACTCTCTCAGGACGCTCTTTCTTTCTCTCTCTCTCTCTCTCTCTCTCTCTCTCTCTCTCTCTCTCTCTCTCTCTCTCTCTCTCAACTGTCTCATCTCTCAACTCCTCTCTTTTCCCTGTTCCCCCCCTCTCCCAAGTGTATTGAGGCCGGGGATCGGGTAGCAACAACGGATGCCCCCATTTCCCTTGCCTGTAGTTTCAGTGCCGAGCTGAACTGCTCTCTCACGTTTTGCTCTTGGGGGGCCTCTTATTTATGGGTTAGTTGACGAGTCTCAGATGAATGATACCGTTTAAGATTCCGGGAAAGGGGAATGCGTCCCAAATGGCACCCTATTCCCTACATAGTGCACTACTTTTGACCAGAGCCCTATGGGGTCAGATCAAAAGGAGTGCGCTATAAAGGGAATAGGGTGCCATTTGGGATGCAGACAGGAGTCCAAACAGTAAAACAGCTCCTTCCCATCTGTCCTTACCTGTACCTCTGGGACCTGGACACAATGGCTACTTCATCAAGCACTGTACTCTACTGTTTTTCACCAAGCACATTTCAAAGACCTTTAAATATCCTGGGATTCTCTGACCAGTATAACACCATAGGATGAAACACCGGAGGTCTAGACCGACGCATTTACAACCTGACTGTTGTTCCTCCTCTCTCTCCCTCAGAGAGTTCTAGAATGGGGAAGAAACCAGTTGCACTGGGGCAGTTTAATCTGCCTTGGAGTTCAGCAGGTTCTAGCTAAGCCAGCTAACAGTGTTGGAAAGTAGTTTGTGTGTTTCAAGTTTCAAGTGTTATTAGTTGTATATACGGGATACACATGTTATACAGCCTCCAAACAAATGCTTACGCACAGGTTCCTTCTCGACAATGCAACAACACTAAATAGTAAAATCTAAGAATAAGAACATAAAGTAAACATCTCAGTAGAATATAATAGACATTTTAGCATACGTATAATACAGGAACGATGCACCTGGTCAGGAGGCTCTCGATGGTGCAGCGGTAGTATCTGGCGAAGACTCAGGGTGACATGCCAGATTTCTTCAGACACCTTTAGGAAGTAGAGACGCTGTTGCACCCTCTTGACAAAAGTGGTGGTGTTGGTGGCCCATGTCGAGTCCTCAGTGATGAGGACCAGGAGGAACTCAACTTGCACGTATGGCTTGCATGTGTGATTGTGTGTGTTTGAACAGAAGCATTCCAAAGGGGTGAGACCGAGACTACCTGACTTCCCCACCATGTTTAGCAGATCAGGTCACTGGGCTTAAACCATGCAGGTCCTGATCTCTGGGTCACTGGGTTTAAACCGTGCAGGTCCTGATCTCTGGGTCACTGGGCTTAAACCATGCAGGTCCTGATCTCTGGGTCACTGGGCTTAAACCTGTTGTGTAAACCATGGTATAGACACCCAGGTAAAGGGGTGTGTGTCCTGTTACAAAGTGAGTAAGTGTGTGTGTGTGTGTGTGTGTGTGTGTGTGTGTGTGTGTGTGTGTGTGTGTGTGTGTGTGTGTGTGTGTGTGTGTGTGTGTGTGTGTGTGTGTGTGTGTGTGTGTGTGTGTGTGTGTGTGTGTGTGTGTGTGTGTGTGTGTGTGTGTGTGTGTGTGTGTGTATCTGTGTGTTTGTGTGTGTGTCCGACTGTGTATATCTGTGTGTGTGTATCTGTGTGTCTGTGTATCTGTGTGTGTGTGTCTGTCTCTGTGTGTGTGTGTGTGTCTGTGTATATCTGTGTGTGTGTGTGTATCTGTGTGTCTGTGTATCTGTGTGTGTGTGTGTGTGTCTGTCTCTGTGTGTGTGTGTGTGTGTGTCTGTGTGTGTATCTGTGTGTCTGTGTATCTGTGTGTGTGTGTGTGTGTGTGTGTGTGTGTGTGTGTGTGTGTGTGTGTGTGTGTGTGTGTGTGTGTGTGTGTGTGTGTGTGTGTGTGTGTGTGTGTGTGTGTGTGTGTGTGTGTGTGTGTGTGTGTGCGCGTGCGTGGGTCCTGAAGAGGCCAGTCCTCTCCCAGAACCCACTGGATCTCTAATGATAGCCTCTGAAGTACGGAGCTGTTCTTCTCTCATCAGAGCCTCAGAGACCTCAGCAGGATGGGACACTGTCCATAATCTACCCACATAGGCAACTCAGGCTCCCATCTCTTGCTGTTAGTGGTGAGCTGGCAAAAACCTTGCACCCAGTGAGCCTTGAAGAGACTCAGGAGACTCAAGAGAGGCACTTCTAGGCCTTGTCCCAAATGTCACCTTATTTACTATCAGGTATAGTGCACTACTATCGACCAGGGCCTATAGGACTCTGGTCAGAAGTAGTGCCCTATCTAGGGAAAAGGGTGTGCACTCAGAAAAGAACACTGACTTAGGATCTTGTGACATCAGATGAGCTGGATGAGGAGCGACCGACCGATCAACCACGTTATATAGATGACATCTGTCTAGTGCAGCACCACCACCGCAGAGCCAGATGCCCATCATAGCAGGGTTTCCATGTCAAATTTCCTACATGCAGCGAAGGATCTCACCTCTCTCTAAGTAGTGCACTATGGAGAGGATAAGGGTGCCATTTGGGACACAGAACTTTTTACATCAACCTCTCGGGGGGGGGGGGGGGGAACCTTGCTGGTCATCCCGAGAAAGTACAGCTCTGTGGGTTAGTGATGGAATACCTAGGATAGGATAAGTAATCCCTCTCACCCCCCCCCCCTTTAAGATTTAGATGCACTATTGTAAAGTGACTGTTCCACTGGATGTCATAAGGTGAATGCACCAATTTGTAAGTCGCTCTGGATAAGAGCGTCTGCTAAATGACTTAAATGTAATGTAAATGTAAATGACTTAAATGTAATGTAAATGTAAATGACTTAAATGGAGGAATATGATTAGATAAACATATGATGAGGCTGCAGCTTGTTTAATCATGAAGGGGTGATAAGAGGGGAGGGAGGGAGAAGGAGGGAGGCAGGGAGGTAGAAAGAGAGACACTGGGAGGCCGTCGGGGGGGGGGGGGGCACAGGAATCCCAAGGTACACTCTGTTCCTGTGAGGCTGGCTGGCTGGGCTGGTCCGGGCTCCTGTGAGGCTGGCTGGCTGGGCTGGTCCGGGCTCCTGTGAGGCTGGCTGGGCTGGTCAGGGCTCCTGTGAGGCTGGCTGGGCTGGTCAGGGCTCCTGTGAGGCTGGCTGGGCTGGTCAGGGCTCCTGTGAGGCTGGCTGGGCTGGTCAGGGCTCCTGTGAGGCTGGATGGGCTCAGGGCTGTGAGGCTGGCTGGCTGGTCAGGGCTCCTGCTCAGGGCTTAAAGAGGATGAAAAAGGACATTTATCTGTGTGGAGCGACAGCAGCAGTGACGTCCACAGAGCTAGATAAAGCTGTTTATTAAACACAGGCTGGCTGATCACTGAACTGAGGCCGCCTGCCTGCCCTGCCTGTCTGGCAACCTGTCTCCCTGCCTGCCCTCGCCTCAGCCTGTCTTCCTGCCTGTCTGCCTCTCCCTGCCTGCCCTCGCCTCAGCCTGTCTTCCTGCCTGTCTGCCTCTACCTGCCTGCCCTCGCCTCAGCCTGTGTTCCTGCCTGTCTGCCTCTCCCTGCCTGCCCTCGCCTCAGCCTGTCTTCCTGCCTGTCTGCCTCTCCCTGCCTGCCCTCGCCTCAGCCTGTCTTCCTGCCTGTCTGCCTCTCCCTGCCTGCCCTCGCCTCAGCCCTTCCAGCTGTCTGTCTTCCTGCCTGTCTGTCTTCCTCCCTGCCTGCCCTCGCCTCAGCCTGTCTTCCTGCCTGTCTGCCTCTCCCTGCCTACCCTCGCCTCAGCCTGTCTTCCTGCCTGTCTGCCTCTCCCTGCCTGCCCTCGCCTCAGCCTGTCTTCCTGCCTGTCTGCCTCTCCCTGCCTGCCCTCGCCTCAGCCTGTCTTCCTGCCTGTCTGCCTCTCCCTGCCTACCCTCGCCTCAGCCTGTCTTCCTGCCTGTCTGCCTCTCCCTGCCTGCCCTCGCCTCAGCCTGTCTTCCTGCCTGTCTGCCTCTCCCTGCCTGCCCTCGCCTCAGCCTGTCTTCCTGCCTGTCTGCCTCTCCCTGCCTGCCCTCGCCTCAGCCTTTCTGAGCTATTTTAGACCACAAGAGAGTCCTGTGTAAGAGGAGAGGAGACAGTGGCTGCAGTCCAAACACATTATTTTTACCCCCTCAGCCCTCGCGCTAGCCACTGTCCCTTGGGAGAATCCCCATCAAAACTGGATGCAGTTTGATTGCCATCTTAAATGGAGGTCCAATTCACTAACGTTGACCCCTCAGCCCTCGATTTAGCTCGAGGGAGCGGGTGAACAACTTCGTCACTTGCGGGGTTGATACGACCCACAATTCAATGCAAACTGTAGTGACTGTAGTCATTCCATTAAAACACTTACTGCCTGAACTTGCTTCCCGACTCTCAACGCACATCATTACAAAAACGTCATTCAACGACTGAGGGTTTAGTGCCGAGGGCTGTTTACTTTGAGTTTAAAACACAGCCAGTTTATAGGGGACAAGTCACACCTGGCCGTGCTCTCAGTGACCATTGTTTCATTTGGCATCTCTTTTAAGTCTTTGATAATCCTAAGAAGTGAGTAACGGTTAATGTACCCCCATCTCATGCTTTGAAGAGTGTGTGTGTGTGTGTGTGTGTGTGTGTGTGTGTGTGTGTGTGTGTGTGTGTGTGTGTGTGTGTGTGTGTGTGTGTGTGTGTGTGTGTGTGTGTGTGTGTGTGTGTGTGTGTGTGTGTGTGTGTGTGTGTGTGTGTGTGTGTGTGTGTGTGTGTGTGTGTGTGTGTGTGTGTGCGTGCGTGTGTGTGCATTATGCAACTCCTTGTAGTAGCCCTTATTAGAAGAACTTTCCCTCTCATTCCCCTAACAGCCAACTCTTACATTCCCCAAAACGTCTTCCCTGTTTCTTCTTAACTCCTCGTTGTTTTTGACAGTTTGAATACACAGACGTTCATCCATTACATGACCGATGCAGGTTTTTCCCAGAAGCTTGATTCTGATGTGGGCAATGAAAGGCGTCCTTCAACAAAAAATCCACTACATTGTCGTTAGCGTTGGCTAGCCATTCTGGTAGAGAAAACTGCACTCTGGTAGCTAGCTAGCTACTTTCTACTAAACTTAGCAAGGTAAATTGAAATAAATTGCACAAACTCAAGACAAAACGTTTTCTAAAATGGTCTAAAACCAAGAACCATACATAATCTACTTTGTCCATCTCCTGTAGTTTGAAGAAACTAATTTGAATTGAATAATATCCAACTGTCACTATTCACTATCTAAATCTCAATCTGTCCAACAATGTCACCATATCACCAAGCTTCTAAAATGACACACTACTGCAGACCTTCAATGCAAAACAGTGTGTTTTTGTCAGGTAACGTGTTGGTAACGTGAATGTATTTAGGGATGGATGAACCTTTTACCGCAGTGGGCTGAATCAGGGTCCACACAGAGTGATTCTTGGTAGTCTTAAACAAATCTACTTTGAAACCAAAGTATACACCCGTATACACACATGGTAGTGGGCTTAAGAAAATAAGACAGCTGTTACATGTCAGGTATAGACTTGAATTTATTACCTTTGGAGTTTGCATCCCAATATTACTCTTTTTATACAGTATGTCTGAGAAGACTGAAATATAACATATAACCGTTTGACATAGAAACACCGGATTTTCATCTGGTTTTGTTGAAAGAACATTATAAATTATGAATTATGATTTTGGTCATTGACTGCAAGAAAGGGCTACATCCGTATCACAGGAACATTGCCTTTAAATTTAAATCAAGCTATAACTAAGGAACATTGCCTTTAAATTTAAATCAAGCTATAACTAAGGAACATTGCCTTTAAATTTAAATCAAGCTATAACATAGGAACATTGCCTTTAAATTTAAATCAAGCTATAACATAGGAACATTGCCTTTAAATTTAAATCAGCCTATAATGTGGAACATTGACTTTAAATTTAAATCAAGCTATAACTAAGGAACATTGCCTTTAAATTTAAATCAAGCTATAACGAAGGAACATTGCCTTTCAATTTAAATCAAGCTATAACTAAGGAACATTTCCTTTACATTTAAATCAAGCTATAACTAAGGAACATTGCCTTTAAATTTAAATCAAGCTATAACGAAGGAACATTGCCTTTAAATTTAAATCAAGCTATAACTAAGGAACATTGCCTTTAAATTTAAATCAAGCTATAACGAAGGAACATTGCCTTTCAATTTAAATCAAGCTATAACTAAGGAACATTTCCTTTACATTTAAATCAAGCTATAACTAAGGAACATTGCCTTTAAATTTAAATCAAGCTATAACGAAGGAACATTGCCTTTAAATTTAAATCAAGCTATAACTAAGGAACATTGCCTTTACATTTAAATTGAGCTATAACTAAGGAACATTGCCTTTAAATTTAAATCAAGCTATAACTAAGGAACATTGCCTTTAAATATAAATCAAGCTATAACTAAGGAACATTGCCTTTAAATTTAAATCAAGCTATAACAATTAAGGCAGCCCCCCGCACCTCTCTGATTCAGAGGGGTTGGGTTAAATGTGGAAGACGCATTTCAGTTGAAGGCATTCCGTTGTACAACTGACTAGGTTGTCCCCCTGTTCCTGTGTGCATTGTGTGCATGCATGTGTGTCTTACAAAAACACAAGAAAACGATCAAAAGAGTGAACCACCAACCTTATAAAGATGCTCCTCATACACTTTCCTGAGTATTTTTACCTTTCATAGATTCTGTTGTTTGGCCACAGCCAGGCCTTGTGAGGACAGAACAGTCCATCGATAAACCCCCTAAGAGACATGCCCATCTGGGCTGGAGGCTGGCAACTTTGAAGTGCATCCTGGGTAGTAGGAAGTTGTTGTTTTAGGAAGGGACAGAAGCCCAGAAACTATATTTGTCCTCAGTTGGTGAAGCCAAATAAACAAATGAGTCAGGCTGTGTTCCACATGGCCCCCTAGTCACTATATATTACACCAGGGGCACAACTTTTACTGGGGACGCAAAAATGACATTCTGAAATTGCATTTTTGTCCCACCCAGTTTTATAATTAGAATGTGATACAAAATAGGACCACGGGGTGCTTTAGGACCATGCGGACACCTCCGGGCAGGCTGTTTAGAGTGTTCATCTGACTGGATAAAAACATATATTTAAAAAAATAAAAAAAATACATCATCCCCACTTCTAAAACCAAAGCTGCACCCCTGTATTGAACTGCTTTTTCCCAGGCTCTGGTTATACTTTAGGCTCTGGTCAAAAGTAGTGCACTATATAGGGAATAGGGCTCTGGTCGGTAGTACACTATATAGGGAATAGGGCATTGGTCAGTAGTGCACTATATAGGGGAAAGGGCTCTGGTCAGTAGTGCACTATAATGAAACCCCAGCTGTAGCTGCCAGCCTGCTAGCCTCTCATCAGTCAGTCTCCCAAATGAAACACCAGCTGTAGCTGCCAGCCTGCCAGCCTCTCATCAGTCAGTCTCCCAAATGAAACACCAGCTGTAGCTGCCAGCCTGCCAGCCTGTCTCATCAGTCATAGATGCCAGCCTGCCAGCCTGTCTAATCAGTCATAGATGCCAGCCTGTCTCATCAGTCATAGATGCCAGCCTGCATAATCAGTCATAGATGCCAGCCTGTCTCATCAGTCATAGATGCCAGCCTACCAGCCTGTCTCATCAGTCACAGATGCCAGCCTGCCAGCCTGTCTAATCAGTCATAGATGCCAGCCTGTCTCATCAGTCATAGATGTCAGCCTGCCAGCCTGTCTAATCAGTCATAGATGCCAGCCTGTCTCATCAGTCATAGATGCCAGCCTGCCTCATCAGTCATAGATGACAGCCTGCCTCATCAGTCATAGATGCCAGCCTGCCAGCCTGTCTCATCAATCATAGATGCCAGCCTAACAGCCTGTCTCATCAGTCATAGCTGCCAGCCTGCCAGATCATTCATAGCTGCCAGCCTGTCTCATCAGTCATAGCTGCCAGCCTGTCTCATCAGTCATGGATGCCAGCCTGCCAGCCTGTCTCATCAGTCATAGCTGCCAGCCTGTCTCATCAGTCATGGATGCCAGCCTGCCAGCCTGTCTCATCAGTCATGGATGCCAGCCTGCCAGCCTGTCTCATCAGTCATGGATGCCAGCCTGCCAGCCTGTCTCATCAATCATAGATGCCAGCCTGACAGCCTGTCTCATCAGTCATAGCTGCCAGCCTGCCAGATCATTCATAGCTGCCAGCCTGTCTCATCAGTCATAGCTGCCAGCCTGTCTCATCAGTCATGGATGCCAGCCTGCCAGCCTGTCTCATCAGTCATAGCTGCCAGCCTGTCTCATCAGTCATGGATGCCAGCCTGCCAGCCTGTCTCATCAGTCATGGATGCCAGCCTGCCAGCCTGTCTCATCAGTCATGGATGCCAGCCTGCCAGCCTGTCTCATCAGTCATAGCTGCCAGCCTGTCTCATCAGTCATAGACGCCAGCCTGCCAGCCTGTCTCATCAGTCATAGCTGCCAGCCTGTCTCATCAGTCATAGATGCCAGCCCGTCTCATCAGTCATAGATGTCAGCCTGCCAGCCCGTCTCATCAGTCATAGATGCCAGCCCGTCTCATCAGTCATAGATGCCAGCCCGTCTCATCAGTCATAGATGTCAGCCTACCAGCCCGTCTCATCAGTCATAGATGTCAGCCCGTCTCATCAGTCATAGATGTCAGCCTGCCAGCCCGTCTCATCAGTCATAGATGTCAGCCTGCCAGCCTGTCTCATCAGTCATAGCTGCCAGCCTGTCTCATCAGTCATAGATGCCAGCCCGTCTCATCAGTCATAGATGCCAGCCTGTCAGCCTGTCTCATCAGTCATAGATGCCAGCCCGTCTCATCAGTCATAGATGTCAGCCTGCCAGCCTGTCTCATCAGTCATAGATGCCAGCCTGTCAGCCTGTCTCATCAGTCATGGATGCCAGCCTGCCAGTTGTCTCATCAGTCATAGCTGCCAGCCTGTCTCATCAGTCATAGATGCCAGCCCGTCTCATCAGTCATAGATGCCAGCCTGCCAGTTGTCTCATCAGTCATAGCTGCCAGCCTGTCTCATCAGTCATAGATGCCAGCCCGTCTCATCAGTCATAGATGCCAGCCTGCCAGTTGTCTCATCAGTCATAGATGTCAGCCTGCCAGCCTGTCTCATCAGTCATAGATGTCAGCCTGTCTCATCAGTCATAGATGTCAGCCTGTCTCATCAGTCATAGATGCCAGCCTGCCAGTTGTCTCATCAGTCATAGATCTAGCTACCAGTGTTAACGTTCTCCTCTCTGTTTCTTCTTCTCTTTTTCTAAACATTCTAATCAGATGGAGTCATTAGCATGTGATTATTCAGCCGTCTGATGTCCTTTATGACAGGGACAAGAGATGTGAAAGTAATCTGCCTTTAGTTGAGAGCAAATCTAATTTAAAATGCAAATCAGTATTGTAATTAAGTCGGCGATGCAGTAGTACTCACGGCACAGCTGTGGAAGAGCCAATCAGCTCCCTCCCCATGCATTCTAATGGAACCTCCCAGAACAAATAGGAATGGACTGTTTGCCACAAAATCTGAGATTATACACACACACACACACAGACTCACACACGGAATCACACACCTGCGCACACACACACACACACACAAACGCTGCTGCTAAGCCAGATGAGTTGCTTGCACTAAGATGAGAGTTAGTTTACTAATTAGCCTGGCTTAGGGAAAGTCAACTTTGTGAAATGTAGTTCAAAGCAGCAGGGTATTTGCCAGCTTGGTGTGAGAGTGTGTTCAGAGTAGCCACGTAAACCAGAGATATATACAGTGCCTTGGAAAGTATTCAGACCCCTTGACTTTTTGACACATTTTGTTACGTTACAGCCTTATTCCAAAATGGATCAAATAAATGAACATTCTCAGCAATCTACACACAATATCCCATAATGACAACGCAAAAACAGGTTTATATACAATATATACATAAAAAACATAAATACCTTACTTACATAAGTATTCAGACCATTTGCTGTGAGATTCGAAATTGAGCTCAGGTGCATCCTGTTTCTTTGAGATGTTTCTACAACTTGATTGGAGTCCACCTGTGGTAAATTCAACTGATTGGACACGATTTGGAAAGGCAGACACCTGTCTATATAAGGTCCCACAGTTGACAGTGCATGTCAAAGCAAAAACCAAGCCATGAGGTCAAAGGAATTGTCCGAAGAGCTCCGAGAGGCACAGATCTGGGGAAGGGAACCAAAACATGTATGCAGCATTGAAGGTCCCCAAGAACACAGTGGCCTCCATCATTCTTAAATGGAAGAAGTTTGGAACCACCAAGAATCTTCAAAGAGCTGGCCGCCCGGGCCAAAATCAGGGGGAGAAGGGCTTTGGTCAGGGAGGTGTGAAAACTCCCAGAAGACACTGTAGCCTCCACTATTCCTGGACCATGGGAGAAAGGCCTCAAAATCCAAGATGAAGTTCTTAGTGGAAGTATCAGTGTCTGTGTCCTAGTTCTGATACATGGCAATGATAGAGCCTCGTTCCAAAAATGGCCTTGTTTATAGAGGCATTTCACAGTGTCTGACAGGACAGACCATCTCTCTGTGATTCTAATGATGGGGGTTTGCTTGCTCAGGTGGAATACACAGCCATTAGGTCATTCACAAACACAGCAGCTCCTGTCTGTCTGTTCTTCCACTCACTCACTCCCCTCCTCCTCTCCCACTCCCAATGGTTCCTCTCTTCCTCCTCCTCCTCCTCTCCCACTCCCAATGGTTCCTCTCTTCCTCCACCTCCTCTCCCACTCCCAATGGTTCCTCTCTTCCTCCTCCTCCTCCTCTCCCACTCCCAATGGTTCCTCTCTTCCTCCTCCTCCTCTCCCACTCCCAATGGTTCCTCTCTTCCTCCTCCTCCTCTCCCACTCCCAATGGTTCCTCTCTTCCTCCTCCTCCTGGTTCCTCTCTTCCTCCTCCTCCTCCCACTCCCAATGGTTCCTCTCTTCCTCCCTCCTCTCCCACTCCCAATGGTTCCTCTCTTCCTCCTCCTCCTCTCCCACTCCCAATGGTTCCTCTCTTCCTCCTCCTCCTCTCCCACTCCCAATGGTTCCTCTCTTCCTCCTCCTCCTCCTCTCCCACTCCCAATGGTTCCTCTCTTCCTCCTCCTCTCCCACTCCCAATGGTTCCTCTCTTCCTCCCTCTCCACTCCCTCCTCCCAATGGTTCCTCTCTCCCCACTCCCACTCCCAATGGTTCCTCTCTCCTCCTCCTCCTCCCTCCCACTCCTCCTCTCCCACTCCCAATGGTTCCTCTCTTCCTCCTCCTCCTCCTCTCCCACTCCCAATGGTTCCTCTCTTCCTCCTCCTCCTCCTCTCCCACTCCCAATGGTTCCTCTCTTCCTCCTCCTCCTCTCCCACTCCCAATGGTTCCTCTCTTCCTCCCTCCCTCCTCTCCCACTCCCAATGGTTCCTCTCTTCCTCCTCCTCCTCCTCTCCCACTCCCAATGGTTCTCTCTTCCTCCTCCTCTCCCACTCCCAATGGTTCCTCTCTTCCTCCCCTCCTCTCCCACTCCCAATGGTTCCTCTCTCCTCCTCTCCTCCTCTGCCCTCCTCCTCTCTCCCAATGGTTCCTCTCTTCCTCCACCTCCTCTCCCACTCCCAATGGTTCCTCTCTTCCTCCACCTCCTCTCCCACTCCCAATGGTTCCTCCCCCTCCTCTCCCACTCCCAATGGTTCCTCTCTTCCTCCTCCTCCTCTCCCACTCCCAATGGTTCCTCTCTTCCTCCACCTCCTCTCCCACTCCCAATGGTTCCTCTCTTCCTCCCCCTCCTCTCCCACTCCCAATGGTTCCTCTCTTCCTCCACCTCCTCTCCCACTCCCAATGGTTCCTCTCTTCCTCCTCCTCCTCTCCCACTCCCAATGGTTCCTCTCTTCCTCCCCCTCCTCTCCCACTCCCAATGGTTCCTCTCTTCCTCCTCCTCCTCCTCTCCCACTCCCAATGGTTCCTCTCTTCCTCCTCCTCCTCCTCTCCCACTCCCAATGGTTCCTCTCTTCCTCCTCCTCCTCCTCTCCCACTCCCAATGGTTCCTCTCTTCCTCCCCCTCCTCTCCCACTCCCAATGGTTCCTCTCTTCCTCCTCCTCCTCCTCTCCCACTCCCAATGGTTCCTCTCTTCCTCCACCTCCTCTCCCACTCCCAATGGTTCCTCTCTTCCTCCACCTCCTCTCCCACTCCCAATGGTTCCTCTCTTCCTCCCCCTCCTCTCCCACTCCCAATGGTTCCTCTCTTCCTCCCCCTCCTCTCCCACTCCCAATGGTTCCTCTCTTCCTTCTCCTACTCAACCACTCCCAATGGTTCCTCTCTTCCTTCTCCTACTCAACCACTCCCAATGATACTTCAGAGTGTCCCCAGGGTTGTACCCCTACAGTGAGAGAGGGAACCAGGTGGACCAATCCAACAATTAGAAACACACACACACAGCGGGAACTGCAGCTAATCCTTCCTAAAAAAGCTACCAGTATGAGTCAAGCCTGTGGGTGGTCTGTGAATGGTCAGGAACTGCTGTTCTTCTGGCTAATTGGTTTTCATGCAGTCTGACCACCATCTCCTCTGTGCTTAACTGAACAGTGAACTCAAAATCACCATCTCCTCTGTGTTGAACTGAACAGTGAACTCAAAATCCCCATATCCTCTCTAAGAAAGAGAGATTCTCTCCTCCAGTGCTCTTTTCGTCATGTTTATTTTCTTTAAATCCACAGACAGCAGAATTAGGATTGGATCCCCCATCCCCCAATATTCTCCAGTGAACCACTAGGGCTCATGGTTCTCTCCAGGACAGCGTTCCAAATGGCACCCTATTTACTATGTAGGTAAGCTGGGACGATAGACCCGAAAATGATTCACACCGACCACACATCGCAGGCATTTTTGCTGATATCGTCCCATTACAATAAGTAGCCTATCTTAGAGAAATGTGAAGTTTGAAATTAAAACAAGTTTTGCTAACATGGATGATTGTTAACGGCCATAACCATTAAACTAGTAGTAGTAATAATAATAATAATAATAATATATGCCATTTAGCAGACGCTTTTATCCAAAGCGACTTACAGTCATGTGTGCATACATTCTACGTATGGGTGGTCCCGGGAATCGAACCCACTACCCTGGCGTTACAAGCGCCATGCTCTACCAACTGAGCTAGTAGTTTAAAGGATGAATAATTACAAGACTGTAACAGCATAGCCTAGTGGTTAGAGCGTTGGACTAGTAACCAGAAGGTTGCGAGTTCAAACCCCTGAGCTGACAAGGTACAAATCTGTCGTTCTGCCCCTGAACAGGCAGTTAACCCACTGTTCCCAGGCCGTCATTGAAAATAAGAATATGTTCTTAACTGACTTGCCTGGTTAAATAAAGGTAAAATGTAAAAAAAAATTAATTAAATGTTAAACTTCTCATTCTATCTATTGTTACAGTTCAGGTCATTTATTACCATATAGATTTGTCTCTGTACTGTATATAGTGCACAGCTTCAAATCAAATGTTATTGGTCACATACACATGTTGAGCAGATGTTATTGGTCACATATACATGGTTAGCAGATGTTATTGGTCACATACACATGTTTAGCAGATGTTATTGGTCACATATACATGTTTAGTAGATGTTATTGGTCACATATACATGTTTAGTAGATGTTATTGGTCACATATACATGTTTAGTAGATGTTATTGGAGGTGTTTGTGTTTCTTGCTCCAACGGTTCAGTAATATCTAACAATCCACAACAATACACACAAATCTAAAAGTCAAAGAATGGAACTAGCAATGTTGCATAGACTAAAATGACTTTTGACCAGGGGCCCACAATAGGGCACTAGATAGGGAATAAGGGGAATATTTGGGACGCTGACCTCAATTTCCCACCGCGTCCCCCGTAAAATTCTCGTCCCCACTAGTAAATCTCCTGCAGCAGGACAGGCCAAGAACGTGACCATGAGGAATTACAAACGTCTGGGTAGCGTCTCCTGGAGAAACTACACGTCCCCAGCCAGCCAATGGTTTAAAAGAATTGCCTCAGCCAGCCAATGGTGTACAAGAGTTGTTTAAGAAGATGAGTAGAGGATAATGGCTACTGTAGGTCGAATGTTCTCACCCCGAAACTGGATGACAGACTGTATAACTGTGCCGTTTCTATGGCCAGGACTCATCTAACATGTTGGTCTGTTATATGACTGAGAGGGTCATAACTCTGCCGTTTCTATGTCCAGGACTCATCTAACATGTTGGTCTGTTATATGACTGAGAGGGTCATAACTCTGCAGTTTCTATGTCCAGGACTCATCTAACATGTTAGTCTGTTATATGACTGAGAGGGTCATAACTCTGCCGTTTCTATGGCCAGGACTCATCTAACATGTTGGTCTGTTATATGACTGAGAGGGTCATAACTGCCGTTTATATGTCCAGGACTCATCTAACATGTTGGTCTGTTATATGGCTAAGAGGACATTAACAGTTAAAGGGACTGTATAGCTTTTCAATCAAACACTATTACCAGTAATAATTTCCATCAATTCTGTTACGTTGTTTTGTGCAGATAGAACGTACACGTTTATTTATACAACCTATGCTTTCTTTCAGTATAACAATAGTGTGTTTTTATATTTGACTTGATTTTTATTTTTATTTTTACCAATCAGTGTTGGCCAGTGTTACCATGCAGCAATGATGTCACACTGTGACACGATCAACTGTAAACGGTTTCTCTGCCTCTGTCACACTGGGCTTCTACGAAAACGGCAGCTCGGACACAGTGCAGCTGTGGGAAACAGCCATGTCAGACTCCTTCCTCTCGTCACCGTGGCAACATCTGCAGCAGCATAACCTTGCTGTACTTCACAGAAGAATACATCAGAAAGGAAACCATGCCTGTATCTCAAATGACTACCCTGTTCCCTACACTGTAGTGCACTATGTAGGGTATAGTGTGCCATTTGAGACACAGTACATCGTTCTAGTCTGCCAGCTCAACAACAACTTTCCGAAAACATACTCCCAGGCTAGTGCGTAGTCCCAGAGTGGTTAAGGGAACATGGTGTGCTGTCAGTCAGTCAATATGAGGTGAAGAGACTGATCCTCAGGGCTTGTCTGTCTGTCTGGAAGAGGAGGGGTGTGGGAGATAGATATGTGTTGAGAGGCGGGGGATTGGGGGCCGGAGGGGGGGTTGGTTGGGAGGGGAGAGATTGGGTTGTAAGTTTCACAGACTCTCCATAGCTACATGTCTCGACTGTAGATGATATTTGTACAGTTTGTCTCTCACTTCATATGTTGCAGGTTTAGAAAAACAGGTCAACTTTACGTAGAAACAACCACCATGTATCTACATTATAGAACATTACACACTCTTTCATACACACACACGACACAGATATACTCTTGCTGGGGTCAGACTAAATGCCTAAGGCAATGTCCGTGCAGTATGATGTGTCACAGAGTGTCACACGGAGTATGACACAAACCGAATGTCCCTCCGTACCATGTGTCACCAGACACCTGGGACATCCAACGGACGTTGGTGTATTGGGTGACAGTCATCCATGCTCCTCACCACACCTATACTAATCCCTATTCCCAAGGGGGGGGGGACACGTCACAACGTCACAGTGTAGAACAGTGGGCATATGTCATCCCTGTTCTCTGTGACTGCATCCCAAACGGCACCCTATTCCCTATGTAGTGAGCTGCTTTTGACCAGGGCCCATAGGTGTCTGACCAAAAGTAGTGCACTATATAGATGATGAGGGTGCCATTTGGGACTCATCCTTTGTGTTCCCACCAGGTTCCCTCAGGACCCTGTGGGCCGACTAATAACCAAGTGACGGACAGGCACGGACACCTTATCTCTCTTGTGTTTCAAAGTGGATCTGTGTAAGGTTACGTTCTCTTCTGCAGGGTAGGGAATCTTTTTCTTTTTTTATTCCCAGGATAGAGAGGGGAATGGGAATAGCCCCTGTCTGTGTTGTCATGGGCAGCCCATTGGCAACTTTAGATACTTGAGATCTTTCCCGCTCTCTGCGCAGGATCCAGGCTGTAGTGATCACAGCAGGCTAGGATATCACCTTTCAGTACCACAGGTCCCCTGTTGTCATACAGCCTCCGGTTTTACGCTGGAGAGAGTCTTTTCGCTGATCAGACACTGATTATAAAAATGGCCTCTCATAGTTGATTTGCCTGGGCACACCTGGGGCATGTGTACATATCATCATACTACATTACACAGTCATTGTAAGTAAACAGCTTTGTCTGAGCCAGAAAGACCCATAAATTGTCATTTATAAAGGTTCATCCTTTGGTACAAGATTAAGACAAATGTGTGATAAAATATTGAAATTATCAAATTTACTGGTATCAAAGCCACAGAAAAAAAATGTATGAGGGAAACCGCTCTTCTACAAGGCCTATATTAGATTATTATTAATATTAATACTTATTCATATATTTATATTATCTGTGAACATAGGGGCCCCAGCCCAGTCATCACAAACATGTGGTTTTCTCTTCTGAGCTGCCTCTCTGAGACAACAGCTCCTCTCCTCCAACATCTCCCGTCTCTGTGACAACAGCTCTTCTCCTCCAACATCTCCTGTCTCTGAGACTACAGCTCCTCTCCTCCAACATCTCCTGTCTCTGAGAGAACAGCTCATCTCCTCCAACATCTCCTGTCTCTGAGACAACAGCTTTATCCTCCAACATCTCCTGTCTCTGAGACTACAGCTCTTCTCCTCCAACATCTACCGTCTCTGAGACAACAGCTCCTCTCCTCCAACATCTCCTGTCTCTGAGACTACAGCTCCACTCCTCCAACATCTCCCGTCTCTGAAACAACAGCTCTTCTCCTCCAACATCTCCTGTCTCTGAGACAACAGCTCCTCTCCTCCAACATCTCCTGTATCTGAGACAACAGCTCCACTCCTCCAACATCTCCCGTCTCTGAGACTACAGCTCCACTCCTCCAACATCTCCTGTCTCTGAGACAACAGCTCCTCTCCTCCAACATCTCCCGTCTCTGAGACAACAGCTCCACTCCTCCAACATCTCCTGTCTCTGAGACAACAGCTCCACTCCTCCAACATCTCCCGTCTCTGAGACAACAGCTCCTCTCCTCCAACATCTCCTGTCTCTGAGACAACAGCTCCACTCCTCCAACATCTCCCGTCTCTGAGAATACAGCTCCACTCCTCCAACATCTCCTGTCTCTGAGACAACAGCTCCACTCCTCCAACATCTCCCGTCTCTGAGAATACAGCTCCACTCCTCCAACATCTCCTGTCTCTGAAACAACAGCTCTTATCCTCCAACATCTCCAGTCGCTGAGACTACAGCTCCACTCCTCCAACATCTCCCATCTCTGAGACAACAGCTCCACTCCTCCAACATCTCCTGTCTCTGAAACAACAGCTCTTCTCCTCCAACATCTCCTGTCTCTGAGACTACAGCTCCACTCCTCCAACATCTCCCGTCTCTGAGACAACAGCTCTTCTCCTCCAACATCTCCTGTCTCTGAGACAACAGCTCTTCTCCTCCAACATCTCCTGTCTCTGAGACAACAGCTCCACTCCTCCAACATCTCCCGTCTCTGAGACTACAGCTCCACTCCTCCAACATCTCCTGTCTCTGAGACAACAGCTCCTCTCCTCCAACATCTCCCGTCTCTGAGACAACAGCTCCACTCCTCCAACATCTCCTGTCTCTGAGACAACAGCTCCACTCCTCCAACATCTCCCGTCTCTGAGACAACAGCTCCTCTCCTCCAACATCTCCTGTCTCTGAGACAACAGCTCCACTCCTCCAACATCTCCCGTCTCTGAGAATACAGCTCCACTCCTCCAACATCTCCTGTCTCTGAGACAACAGCTCCACTCCTCCAACATCTCCCGTCTCTGAGAATACAGCTCCACTCCTCCAACATCTCCTGTCTCTGAAACAACAGCTCCTCTCCTCCAACATCTCCAGTCGCTGAGACTACAGCTCCACTCCTCCAACATCTCCCATCTCTGAGACAACAGCTCCACTCCTCCAACATCTCCTGTCTCTGAAACAACAGCTCTTCTCCTCCAACATCTCCTGTCTCTGAGACTACAGCTCCACTCCTCCAACATCTCCCGTCTCTGAGACAACAGCTCCACTCCTCCAACATCTCCCGTCTCTGAGACAACAGCTCTTCTCCTCCAACATCTCCTGTCTCTGAGACTACAGCTCCACTCCTCCAACATCTCCCGTCTCTGAGACAACAGCTCCACTCCTCCAACATCTACCGTCTCTGAGACAACAGCTCTTCTCCTCCAACATCTCCTGTCTCTGAGACAACAGCTCCACTCCTCCAACATCTCCCGTCTCTGAGACAACAGCTCTTCTCCTCCAACATCTCCTGTCTCTGAGACTACAGCTCCACTCCTCCAACATCTCCCGTCTCTGAGGCAACAGCTCCTCTCCTCCAACATCTCCTGTCTCTGAGACTACAGCTCATCTCCTCCAACATCTCCTGTCTCTGAGACAACAGCTCCACTCCTCCAACATCTCCCGTCTCTGAGACAACAGCTCATTTCCTCCAACATCTCCTGTCTCTGAGACAACAGCTCCTCTCCTCCAACATCTCCTGTCTCTGAGACAACAGCTCTTCTCCTCCAACATCTCCTGTCTCTGAGACTACAGCTCATCTCCTCCAACATCTCCCGTCTCTGAGACAACAGCGCCTCTCCTCCAACATCTCCTGTCTCTGAGACTACAGCTCTTCTCCTCCAACATATCTGAGACAACAGCTCCACTCCTCCAACATCTCCTGTCTCTGAAACAACAGCTCTTCTCCTCCAACATCTCCTGTCTCTGAGACTACAGCTCCACTCCTCCAACATCTCCCGTCTCTGAGACAACAGCTCCACTCCTCCAACATCTCCCGTCTCTGAGACAACAGCTCTTCTCCTCCAACATCTCCTGTCTCTGAGACTACAGCTCCACTCCTCCAACATCTCCCGTCTCTGAGGCAACAGCTCTTCTCCTCCAACATATCCTGTCTCTGAGACTACAGCTCATCTCCTCCAACATCTCCTGTCTCTGAGAGAACAGCTCATCTCCTCCAACATCTCCTGTCTCTGAGACAACAGCTCCACTCCTCCAACATCTCCTGTCTCTGAGACTACAGCTCTTCTCCTCCAACATCTCTGAGACAACAGCTCCTCTCCTCCAACATCTCCCGTCTCTGAGACAACAGCTCTTCTTCTCCAACATCTCCTGTCTCTGAGACTACAGCTCCACTCCTCCAACATCTCCCGTCTCTGAGACAACAGCTCTTCTCCTCCAACATCTCCCGTCTCTGAGACAACAGCTCTTCTCCTCCAACATCTCCCGTCTCTGAGACAACAGCTCATTTCCTCCACATATCTCTCCATATACAAGTTCCTCCACTCTGGAACTGTAGTGGTATCTAATCCATCCATCCAAAGAGACACTAAACAGTAAACCGCAGCCCAGTTGGCAGGAGGGGTTGTCCATACAGTCTATGGAGTGGAACGTCTATCTTTTCCCTTTTTTCTCAAACTGGGAATATCAGAATGTTTTTTATTGTGATGAAAATTACATGAATTTATGATCTGCATCCTGATAGAGACAAATAAAGACAACATGTATTGCTGTATTCTAGACTAGTCATACTGTAATACAGCCTTGCTTTAGATAATACTCTAAGATCGATAGTTTGTATTTTTCAGCTTCATGTATGAACAATAAAAAATGTCAAACGAAAATGTTTATTTCTTGGGGGGTCGTGGTGTTCTTAGTTTGGATGTGTGTTGCTGTTCTTGTCAGTTTGTGTTCTGTATTTGGTCATGTTCAATATAATGTGTGGACCCCAGGACGACGAGCTGCTGCTTCTTCAACAGCTAACAGGGATCTGAATTAAAATCATAAAATCATAGGAGAGGGAATAATAACCCACATCCCTCCACCATTAGACTGGTAGGACTGAGGCCCACCCTCTACCACTAGACTGGTAGGACTGAGGTCCACCCTCTACCACTAGACTGGTAGGACTGAGGCCCACCCTCTACCACTAGACTGTTAGGACTGAGGCCCACCCTCCACCATTAGACTGGTAGGACTGAGGCCCACCCTCTACCACTAGACTGTTAGGACTGAGGCCCACCCTCCACCATTAGACTGGTAGGACTGAGGCCCACCCTCTACCACTAGACTGGTAGGACTGAGGCCCACCCTCCACCATTAGACTGGTAGGACTGAGGCCCACCCTCTACCACTAGACTGTTAGGACTGAGGCCCACCCTCCACCATTAGACTGGTAGGACTGAGGCCCACCCTCTACCACTAGACTGTTAGGACTGAGGCCCACCCTCCACCATTAGACTGGTAGGACTGAGGATCACCTTCTACCACTAGACTGGTAGGACTGAGGCCCACCCTCCACCATTAGACTGCTAGGACTGAGGCCCACCCTCTACCACTAGACTGGTAGGACTGAGGCCCACCCTCTACCACTAGACTGGTAGGACTGAGGCCCACCTTCTACCATTAGACTGGTAGGACTGAGGCAAAGCAGGCTTATCAACGCCTAGCATTGGGTTGTATTGTGGGAGAACAACAGCAGTGTGGTGGCTTAAGCACACATGATGATTCACTGGTGTGTGTGTGTGTGTGTGTGTGTGTGTGTGTGTGTGTGTGTGTGTGTGTGTGTGTGTGTGTGTGTGTGTGTGTGTGTGTGTGTGTGTGTGTGTGTGTGTGTGTGTGTGTGTGTGTGTGTGTGTGTGTGTGTGTGTGTGTGTGTGTGTGTAGCTTTAGTTATCCTTCACAATAATGTGTGACTGAAAGCTGTTTTTAGTGTTAGCTGACTGTTTCTCAGCAGCTGTGGGTTTTAAGGAAGGAAATGACCCATTGGAAGACGTCATTTATAAAGGTTTATCTAATGGGGGAGGGATGAATCTGTGATCTGCATCTGTATGTCCTGATAGAGACAAATAAGGACTGAGGTCCACCCTCTACCACTAGACTGGTAGGACTGAGCCCCACCCTCTACCACTAGACTGGTAGGACTGAGGTCCACCCTCTACCACTAGACTGGTAGGACTGAGGTCCACCCTCTACCACTAGACTGGTAGGACTGAGGCCCACCCTCTACCACTAGACTGGTAGGACTGAGGCCCACCGTCTACCACTAGACTGGTAGGACTGAGGTCCACCCTCTACCACTAGACTGGTAGGACTGAGGTCTACCCTCTACCACTAGACTGTTAGGACTGAGGCCCACCCTCCACCATTAGACTGGTAGGACTGAGGCCCACCCTCTACCACTAGACTGTTAGGACTGAGGCCCACCCTCCACCATTAGACTGGTAGGACTGAGGATCACCTTCTACCACTAGACTGGTAGGACTGAGGCCCACCCTCCACCATTAGACTGCTAGGACTGAGGCCCACCCTCTACCACTAGACTGGTAGGACTGAGGCCCACCCTCTACCACTAGACTGGTAGGACTGAGGCCCACCTTCTACCATTAGACTGGTAGGACTGAGGCAAAGCAGGCTTATCAACGCCTAGCATTGGGTTGTATTGTGGGAGAACAACAGCAGTGTGGTGGCTTAAGCACACATGATGATTCACTGGTGTGTGTGTGTGTGTGTGTGTGTGTGTGTGTGTGTGTGTGTGTGTGTGTGTGTGTGTGTGTGTGTGTGTGTGTGTGTGTGTGTGTGTGTGTGTGTGTGTGTGTGTGTGTGTGTGTGTGTGTGTGTGTAGCTTTAGTTATCCTTCACAATAATGTGTGACTGAAAGCTGTTTTTAGTGTTAGCTGACTGTTTCTCAGCAGCTGTGGGTTTTAAGGAAGGAAATGACCCATTGGAAGACGTCATTTATAAAGGTTTATCTAATGGGGGAGGGATGAATCTGTGATCTGCATCTGTATGTCCTGATAGAGACAAATAAGGACTGAGGTCCACCCTCTACCACTAGACTGGTAGGACTGAGGCCCACCCTCTACCACTAGACTGGTAGGACTGAGGTCCACCCTCTACCACTAGACTGGTAGGACTGAGGCCCACCCTCTACCACTAGACTGGTAGGACTGAGGCCCACCGTCTACCACTAGACTGGTAGGACTGAGGTCCACCCTCTACCACTAGACTGGTAGGACTGAGGTCTACCCTCTACCACTAGACTGGTAGGACTGAGGTCCACCCTCTACCACTAGACTGGTAGGACTGAGGCCCACCCTCTACCACTAGACTGGTAGGACTGAGGCCCACCCTCTACCACTAGACTGGTAGGACTGAGGCCCACCCTCTACCACTAGACTGGTAGGACTGAGGCCCACCCTCTACCACTAGACTGGTAGGACTGAGGTCCACCCTCTACCACTAGACTGGTAGGACTGAGGTCCACCCTCTACCACTAGACTGGTAGGACTGAGGCCCACCCTCTAAGTCATTTATAAAGGTTAATCTAATGGGGGAGGGATGAATCTATAACAAACAACCCATTGGACGACGTTAGTGACCGGCTCGTCATTTCTGAATGGCTGGTTGGTGAGACACAGAAGGGCACACACTGAGGTCCACTCTCTCACCATCGTGTTACATTTGACCTTTGGGTTGACCTTTTGAGTAGTTTCCACTTCCATGTCAGAGTGAGCGTTTCCTGAACTTCAGTTGTCACAGAGGATGGGCACTCCTGACATTCATTGGTATTTTTAATGCAGTCACTCCCACCATCTCAAACAGGCTTAATGCATTCAATCCCATCAGAAATAAAGACCCATAAATGGTCATTCATAAAGGTTTGTCCTTTGGTGAGCGATTAAGATTAAACTATAGTAAAAAAAATAATGTCCAATTTCCTGGTACTAAAGCTATAGAACAATCTCAAATGAGGGTGTCACGTAGAGGAGGCCAGAAGGCTGTACTGGAAAACCTAACCTCTATCACATAGAGTAGGCCAGAAGGCTAAACTGGAAAACCTAACCTCTGTCAAAATAAAAAGATGGCGGAGCCACAAATGTACATTCTGTGCTTCAGGGTGTTTATTTACAAAGTGGTTCCGGAACAAAAACAACAGTACTGCCATCAAACATATACCTTATGGGACAGCTAAACACAATGCTGCCCCATTCACAGTACTGCCATCAAACATATACCTTATGGGACAGCTAAACACAATGCTGCCCCATCCACAGTACTGCCATCAAACATATACCTTATGGGACAGCTAAACACAATGCTGCCCCATCCACAGTACTGCCATCAAACATATACCTTATGGGACAGCTAAACACAATGCTGCCCCATTCACAGTACTGCCATCAAACATATACCTTATGGGACAGCTAAACACAATGCTGCCCCATCCACAGTACTGCCATCAAACATATACCTTATGGGACAGCTAAACACAATGCTGCCCCATTCACAGTACTGCCATCAAACATATACCTTATGGGACAGCTAAACACAATGCTGCCCCATCCACAGTACTGCCATCAAACATATACCTTATGGGACAGCTAAACACAATGCTGCCCCATTCACAGTACTGCCATCAAACATATACCTTATGGGACAGCTAAACACAATGCTGCCCCATCCACAGTACTGCTATCAAACATATACCTTATGGGACAGCTAAACACAATGCTGCCCCATTCACAGTACTGCTATCTAACATATACCTTATGGGACAGCTAAACACAATGCTGCCCCATCCACAGTACTGCCATCAAACATATACCTTATGGGACAGCTAAACACAATGCTGCCCCATTCACAGTACTGCCATCAAACATATACCTTATGGGACAGCTAAACACAATGCTGCCCCATTCACAGCTCAATCCAAAATGGCCTCTTTGATGAACTGAAAGAAAGGCTCCTTTTTGTCGGGCTAGCCCCTCCCCTCAGAACAATTAACACTAATTAATTGAGCAATTACCAATGCAAACCTACATTTTACATTAACTAAACAATACTAAAGTATATACATTGCAACATGTTTGTGAAACAATATCACAACATAACATTTATAAAATGACATCACTACAGACATTGTCTTTCAATATGCACATTTACATTAATGAGTCATTTGGGACAGGCACTACAAAGTCAGCCCGATTCCCTTAGCTCAGGTCCTTATCCAGCAGACCCGGAAGCTACAGAGATAGAGAGGAACAAAACAAACAAACAAACAATGCTCGTATCCACAACATAGATAAATATAATACATATTACTTATATTAAAAATGAACACTGACAAGTATGTACTAAGACAGAGAACTTAAGTTGTGTGTCGACCCACATTGTTAACTTATCTGATAATGGAGCAGGGAGGAGTGATGAATGTGTGCGTGCGTTAAAGTACCAAATGCGGCCAGTGATGGACTTCTACGTCACAGAGGGAAACCCATATTCCAGTGTAGGCTGCTGAGGGAAGGACGGCTCATAATAATGTCCGGAACGGAGCAAATGGAATGTCATCAAACACCTGGAAACCATGGAAACCATGTGGGTTTGATGTATTTGATACCATCCCACTAATTCCGCTCCAGGCATTACCACGAGCCTGTCCTCCCCAATTAAGGTGCCACCAAACTGTGTCTTTCTACAATCCCACTATCTTCTAACTGTCACGAACCTCGCTGAAGAGGGTGCCTCTTCCTGTTCGGGCGGGGCTCGGCGGTCGTCGTCACCAGCCTATTAGCTGCCATCGATTCCTTTTCCGTTTGTGTTGGTTAGTGGTTAATTGGGTACACCTGTTTTGTATTAGGGTTTGTTTGTAGGGTATTTAAGGGCACTAGGCCCGCTGGGTATTTTGTGCGGGCTTGTTTTTTGTTACTCTGTGTTTGATGGTGTGATTTGTTTTCTTATCTTTATTCTCTGGTCTGTTTTGTCCTGTTGTTTTGGACTGGCAACCTATATACGCCCTGTGTGTTGGCGTGATCATTTTCGGTTGCACCGGTGTAATACATTTGATAAAGACAGAACCCTGCTCTCTGAGCCTGATTCCATCCATCACTCTTAGTTTTTCGTAACAATAACAGGCTTAATACAGTCAATCCCATCATCTTCTAACAGGCTTAATGCCGTCAATCCCACCATCTAACAGGCTTAATACAGTCAATCCCACCATCTAACAGGCTTAATACAGTCAATCCCACCATCTAACAGGCTTAATACAGTCAATCCCACCATCTAACAGGCTTAATACAGTCAATCCCACCATCTTCTAACAGGCTTAATACAGTCAATCCCACCATCTTCTAATAGGCTTAATACAGTCAATCCCACCATCTTCTAATAGGCTTAATACAGTCAATCCCACCATCTTCTAATAGGCTTAACACAGTCAATCCCACCATCTTCTAACAGGCTTAATACAGTCAATCCCATCATCTAACAGGCTTAATACAGTCAATCCCACCATCTTCTAATAGGCTTAATACAGTCAATCCCACAAGGAACCTAACAAATCTGTTCAACCGATAGAAGGTTTAACCACAGGCCTAACAATGAACCTAACAAATCTGTTCAACCAATAGAAGGTTTAACCACAGGCCTAACAATGAACCTAACAAATCTGTTCAACCAATAGAAGGTTTAACCACAGGCCTAACAATGAACCTAACAAATCTGTTCAACCAATAGAAGGTTTAACCACAGGCCTAACAATGAACCTAACAAACAAACATATTCTGCATGTTGCCGAAGTAACACACACATCTTCTGCATGTTGCCTAGTAACACACACATCTTCTGCATGTTGCCTAGTAACACACACATCTTCTGCATGTTGCCTAGTAACACACACATCTTCTGCATGTTGCCTAGTAACACACACATCTTCTGCATGTTGCCTAGTAACACACACATCTTCTGCATGTTGCCTAGTAACACAAACATCTTCTGCATGTTGCCAAAGTAACACGAACATCTTCTGCATGTTGCCAAAGTAACACACAAATCTTCTGCATGTTGCCAAAGTAACACACACATCTTCTGCATGTTGCCAAAGTAACACACACATCTTCTGCATGTTGCCTAGTAACACACACATCTTCTGCATGTTGCCAAAGTAACACACACATCTTCTGCATGTTGCCAAAGTAACACAAACATCTTCTGCATGTTGCCTAGTAACACACACATCTTCTGCATGTTGCCTAGTAACACACACATCTTCTGCATGTTGCCTAGTAACACACACATCTTCTGCATGTTGCCTAGTAACACACACATCTTCTGCATGTTGCCAAAGTAACACACACATCTTCTGCATGTTGCCAAAGTAACACACACATCTTCTGCATGTTGCCAAAGTAACACACACATCTTCTGCATGTTGCCAAAGTAACACAAACATCTTCTGCATGTTGCCGCAGTAACACACACATCTTCTGCATGTTGCCAAAGTAACACAAATATCTCCTGCATGTTGCCAAAGTAACACAAACATCTTCTGCTCGTTACCTAAGTAACACACACATCTTCTGCATGTTGCCTAGTAACACAAACATCTTCTGCTCGTTACCTAAGTAACACACACATCTTCTGCATGTTGCCAAAGTAACACAAATATCTCCTGCATGTTGCCAAAGTAACACAAACATCTTCTGCTCGTTACCTAAGTAACACACACATCTTCTGCATGTTGCCTAGTAACACAAACATCTTCTGCTCGTTACCTAAGTAACACACACATCATCTGCATGTTACCTAAGTAACACAAACATCTCCTGCATGTTGCCTAAGTAACACATCCATCTTCTGCATGTTGCCTAAGTAACACAAACATCTCCTGCTGTCACGCCTTGGTCATAGTATTTTGTGTTTTTGGTATATGTTTGGGTAGGCCAGGGTGTGACATGGGTTTATATGTTGTATTCGTATTGGGGTTTGTATTATTTGGGATTGCGGCTGATTAGGGGTGTGTCTAGTTAGGCTTGGCTGCCTGAGGCGATTCTCAATCAGAGGCAGGTGCTTGTCATTGTCTCTGATTGAGAACCGTATTTAGACAGCCTGACTTTCGCTGTGTATTTTGTGGGTGTTTGTTCCTGTCTCTGTGTAGTAGTCACCAGATAGGCTGTAATTAGTTTCACGTTTCGTTTGTTGTTTTCGTATACAGTTATTTCATGTACCGCGATTATTTTCATTAAAGTCATGAGTAACCTACACGCTGCATTTCGGTCTGACTCTCTTCATACAACAGATGAACAACGTTACAGAAACACCCACCTCTCACAGACCGAGCAGCGTGTGAACTGGCAGGATCTAAAGGAGGACGTTATGGACAGCAGAAGCATGGAGTATACTACGTGGGAAGAAATCGACAGGTGGGCGGCCGACCCAGAGCGAGTGCAGGAGCCCGCCTGGGATTCGCTTCAGCAGTACGAAGAGGGCTACAGGCGAATCGAGTCAAAGAAAAAGACACGCCGGAAAAAACGGAGAGGCGATGGTTTAAACAGGCAGCGACAGCTGGAGCAGCAAAGGGAGGATGAATTATTTGGAGAATGGACATGGGAAGACGTGTTGGATGGTAAAGGTTGTTACACTTGGGAGGAGATATTGGCCGGAAGAGATCGCCTCCCATGGGAACAGGTGGAGGCACTAAGGAGAGCAGAGGCAGCGGGAGATAGGAGCCGACGATACGATACGAGGGAACACGGTTGGCAAGGAAACCGGAAAAGCAGCCCCAAAAAATTATTGGGGGGGGGTTTGGAGGGAGAATAGTTATGCCAGGTAGGAGACCTGCGCATACTCCCTGTGCTCACCGTTGGGCTAGAGAGACCGGGCAGGCACCGTGTTATGCTATGGAGCACACGGTGTTTTCAGTGCGGGAGCATAGCCCGGTGCGGCACATACCAGCTATTCCTATAGGCCGGGCTAGAGTGGGCATCGAGCCAGGTAAGCTCGGGCAGGCTCGGTGCTCAAGAGCTCCAGTGCGCCTGCACGGTCCGGTCTATCCAGAGCCACTTCTACACACCAGTCCTCCGGTAGCAGCTCCCCACACCAGGCTTCCTGTGCGTGTCCTCGCGCCAGTACCACCAGTTCCAGCACCACGCACCAGGCCTCCAGTGCACCTCGCCTGTTTAGCGCAGCCAGCGCTTTTCTCCTCTCCTGCGCTGTTGGAGTCTCCCGCCTGTTTAGCACAGCCAGAGTCTTTCCCCTCTCCTGCGCTGCCGGAGTCTCCAGTCTGCCCAGTGCCGGAGTCTCCAGTCTGCCCAGCGCCGCCAGTGCTCCCAGTCGGCCCAGCGCGGCCAGTGCTCCCAGTCGGCCCAGTGCTCCCAGTCTGCCCAGCTCGGCCAGTGCTCCCAATCTGCCCAGCGCGGCCAGTGCTCCCAGTCTGCCCAGCGCGGCCAGTGCTCCCAGTCTTCCCAGCTCCGCCAGTGCTCCCAGTCTGCCCAGCTCCGCCAGTGCTCCCAGTCTGCCCAGCTCCGCCAGTGCTCCCAGTCTGCCCAGCGCCGCCAGTGCTCCCAGTCTGCCCAGCGCCGCCAGTCTGCCCAGCGCCGCCAGCGCCGCCAGTCTGCCCAGCGCCGCCAGTCTGCCCAGCGCCGCCAGTCTGCCCAGCGCCGCCAGTCTGCCTGGATCCGCCAGAAGTGCCAGTCTGCCAAGATCTTCTAGATCGGCCAGACAACCTGAATCATCCAGTTCCACCAGCCAGCCAGGATTTACCGGAGCCTACTACCTGCCTGAGCTTCCTCTCAGTACCGGGCTTCCCCTCAGTACCGGGCTTCCCCTCAGTACCAGGCTGCTTCTGTCCCGAGCTGCCCCTCAGTCCCGGGCTGCCCCTCTGTCCCGGGCTGCCCCTCTGTCCCGGGCTGACCCTCTGTCCCGGGCTGCCCCTCTGTCCCGAGCTGCCCCTCTGTCCCGAGCTGCCCCTCTGTCCCGAGCTGCCCCGCTGTCCTGAGATGCCCCTCTGTCCCGAGCTGCCCCTCTGTCCCGAGCTGCCCCTCAGTTATGTGGGGATCAGGGTGAGGACTATTAGGCCATGGTCGGCGGAGAAGGTGGATTATCCCAGGACGCGAAGGGGAGGAACTAGGACATTTATGGAGTGGGGTCCACGTCCCGAGCCAGAACCGCCACCATGGACAGACGCCCACCCGGACCCTCCCTATGCTCTTGAGGTGCGTCCGGAAGTCCGCACCTTAGGGGGGGTTCTGTCACGCCTTGGTCATAGTATTTTGTGTTTTTGGTATATGTTTGGGTAGGCCAGGGTGTGACATGGGTTTATATGTTGTATTCGTATTGGGGTTTGTATTATTTGGGATTGCGGCTGATTAGGGGTGTGTCTAGTTAGGCTTGGCTGCCTGAGGCGATTCTCAATCAGAGGCAGGTGCTTGTCATTGTCTCTGATTGAGAACCGTATTTAGACAGCCTGACTTTCGCTGTGTATTTTGTGGGTGTTTGTTCCTGTCTCTGTGTAGTAGTCACCAGATAGGCTGTAATTAGTTTCACGTTTCGTTTGCTGTTTTCGTATACAGTTATTTCATGTACCGCGATTATTTTCATTAAAGTCATGAGTAACCTACACGCTGCATTTCGGTCTGACTCTCTTCATACAACAGACGAACGACGTTACACCTGCATGTTGCCTAAATAGCACAAATATATCCTGCATGTTGCCTAAGTAACACAAACATCTTCTGCATGTTGAATAGTAACACAAACATCTTATGCCTGTTGCCTGAGTAACAAACATCTTCTGCCTGTTGCCTAAGTAACAAACATCTTCTGCCTGTTGCCTAAGTAACAAACATCTTCTGCCTGTTCCCTAAGTAACACAAACACAGGTGCAAGAGGCGATAGAGGAGCGAAGGAAACAAACACATCTCTCTCTTAAAGGACACACCTTTAACCTTGACTTTATGTGCGTCCCAAATGGTACGCTATTCCATATGTAGTGCACTGCTTTTGACCAGAGTCAATAGGGCTTTGGTCAAAAGTAACACACTATTTAGGGAAAAGGGTGCCATTTGGGACGCAACTTTGGTGGTTTGTTTTAATGAGTTTACATCACACTAATAATTAGATATTAAACTGATTATGGCAGTAGGCTGAGTATGAAGATAGAAAGGTCATAATCTAAGTTTTCTGAGCGATGTTTCAAATCATCAGGACATGTGAACAAACATCTTAATCGGTGTTCCAGCGGTTTATTTGATCTTTGCATGAGCTAGCATCAGCCGAGCGGGCATCCCTCTATTACGAGTGAAGTGAGTTCGGAAAAACAAAGTATGCATCTGAGAAAAGAGTTTCCACATACAAACTGTACGTAGTCAGAATAACAGTCACTGAAATAACAGTCACTGTGGTAGAACATTTATTTTGACTGGCAATTTTCTGCATTTATCAAAAGTCCCATCAGGTAGCCTGATTTCAGATGTAAACAGGATTATTCGGGACAGCGTTCTTCTTGCAAAGCATTAAAATGTTTTAAACAAACTATTATTACTACCCACAATAATCACATTATTGTATGCGTGTAACTGTGGTCATGGAAACAGATTATAGCGATGTGCGCTGAGAGTCAGGAAGCAAATTCAGGGAGTGTGTTTTATTAAATAAACAAAACGTAATACAAAACAAGAAAACACGAACAACGCACAGACATGATACAGAAACAGAAACAATGACTCCTGGGGAAGGAACCAAAGGGAGTGACATATATAGGGAAGGAACCAAAGGGAGTGACATATATAGGGAAGGAACCAAAGGGAGAGACATATATAGGGAAGGAACCAAAGGGGGTAACATATATAGGGAAGGAACCAAAGGGAGAGACATATATAGGGAAGGAACCAAAGGGGGTAACATATATAGGGAAGGAACCAAAGGGAGTGACATATATAGGGAAGGAACCAAAGGGAGTGACATATATAGGGAAGGAACCAAAGGGAGTGACATATATAGGGAAGGAACCAAAGGGAGTGACATATATAGGGAAGGAACCAAAGGGAGTGACATATATAGGGAAGGAACCAAAGGGAGAGACATATATAGGGAAGGAACCAAAGGGAGTGACATATATAGGGAAGGAACCAAAGGGAGTGACATGAATATAGGGAAGGAACCAAAGGGAGTGACATATATAAGGAAGGAACCAAAGGGAGTGACATATATAAGGAAGGAACCAAAGGGAGTGACATGAATATAGGGAAGGAACCAAAGGGAGTGACATGAATATAGGGAAGGAACCAAAGGGAGTGACATATATAAGGAAGGAACCAAAGGGGGTGACATATATAAGGAAGGAACCAAAGGGAGTGACATGAATATAGGGAAGGAACCAAAGGGGGTTACATATATAGGGAAGGAACCAAGGGGAGAGACATATAGGGAAGGAACCAAAGGGAGTGACATATATAGGGAAGGAACCAAAGGGAGAGACATATATAGGGAAGGAACCAAAGAGAGAGACATATATAGGGAAGGAACCAAAGGGGGTTACATATATAGGGAAGGAACCAAAGAGAGAGACATATATAGGGAAGGAACCAAAGGGGGTTACATATATAGGGAAGGAACCAAAGGGAGAGACATATATAGGGAAGAAACCAAAGGGAGTGACATATATAAGGAAGGAACCAAAGGGAGTGACATATATAGGGAAGGAACCAAAGGGAGTGACATATATAGGGAAGAAACCAAAGGGAGTGACATATATAAGGAAGGAACCAAAGGGAGTGACATATATAGGGAAGGAACCAAAGGGAGTGACATATATAGGGAAGGAACCAAAGGGAGTGACATGAATATAGGGAAGGTAATCAGGGAAGTGATAGAGTCCAGGTGAGCGTAATGATGGTGACAGGGCTGTGCCATAAAGAGCAGCCTGGAGACCTAGAGGCCAGAGAGGGAGCACACATGACACAGATAAACTGATATGAAAACAGATGTAAGTGATTTCTTCTCCTCAGATTCAATCCAATGAAATACTTTTTGTAAATCAAAACTAGCAAAACGCCTCCTGGTTCCAGGTTAAAAACCACATCGTCTGTTCATTGTGACTCAGAGACCCACAGGACAACACTCATTGACAGCCAAAGCTTGTGGCCAGAGCCATTCATTTACACTAATGTGGATATATATATATACATGTCTGTGCTTGGGACCAAACACAGTGTGTCTGCCTCTGGCCTCCTGTGGGTGTCTACATGGGGCTCTGCAGACAGCCTGAGACAGGGGACAGTGCGTGTTGGAAGCATTGTTGTGACCCAAATGGCACCCTATTCCCTAGTAGTGCACTTCAATAGGGATCTGGTCAAAAGTAGTGCACTACTATAGGGATCTGGTCAAAAGTAGTGCACTACAGTGCCTTCGGAAAGTATTCAGACCCTTAGACTTTTTCCACATTTTGTTACGTTACAGCCTTCTACTATAAAATGTATTAAATAGTTTATTTTTCCTGAACAATCTACACACTCCATAATGACAAAGTAAAAACAAGTTTTAGACACTTTTGCTAATTTATAGTATTCCGACCCTTTACTCAGTATTTTGTTAATAAAGCACCTTTGGCAGCGATTACAGCATCGATTATTCTTGGTATGACGCTACAAGCTTGGAACATCTGTATTTGGGGAGTTTCTCCCCTTCTTCTCTGCAGAACCTCTCTATCTGTCAGGATGGATGGGGAGCGTTGCTGCACAGCTATTTTCAGGTCTCTCCAGATATGTTTGATCGGCTTCAAGTCCAGGCTTTGGCTGGGTCAATCAAGGGCATTCAGAGACTTGTCCCAAAGCCACTCCTGCATTGTCTCGGCTGTGTGCTTAGGGTTGTTGTCCTGTTGGAAGGTGAACCATTGCCCCAGTCTGAGGACCTGAGCGCTCTGAGCAAGGTTTTCATCAAGGATCTCGCTGTACTTTACTTTTCAAGGGACGAGTCTCCCAGTCCTTGCTGCTGAAAAACATCCCCACAGCATGATGCTGCCACCACCATGCTTCACCGTAGGGATGTTGCAAGTTTCCTCCAGACGTGACGCTTGGCATTTAGGCCAAAGAGTTCAATATTGGTTTTGTTAGACAAGATAATCTTGTTTATCATGGTGTGAGAGTCTTAGGTGCCTTTTGGCAAAACTCCAAGCAGGCTGTCATGTGCCTTTTACTGAGGAGTGGCTTCTGTCTGGCCACTCTACCATAAAGCCCTGATTGGTGGAGTGCTGCAGAGATGATTGTCCTTCTGGAAGGTTCTCCCATCTCCAAAGAGGAACTCTGGAGCTCTGTCAGAGTTACCATCAGGTTCTTGGTCACCTCCCTGACCAAAGACCTTCTCCACCGATTGTTCAGTTTGGCCGGACTACTGTGTTCTTGGGGACCTTCAATGCTGCAGAATTTTTTTTGGTACCCTTCCACAGATCTGTGCCTCAACACAATGCTGTCACAGAGCTCTACAGACAGTTCCTTCGACCTCATGGCTTGTTTTTTTTCTCTGACATGCACTGTCAACTGTTGGACCTTTTATATAGAAAGGTGTGTACCTTTCCAAATCATGTCAAATCAATTGAATTTACCCCAGGTGGACTCGAATCAAGTTGTAGAAACATCTCGAGGATGATCCATGGAAACAGGATGCACCTGACCTCCATTACGAATCTCATAGCAAAAGGTCCGAATAATTATGTAAATACATTTATGTAAATAAGGTATTTGTGTGTGTTTTTTTTTAGAGAGATTTGCAAAAATGTCTAAAAACCTGTTTTCACTTTGTCATTATAGGGTATTGTGTGTAGATTGATGCAGATGTTCATTTATTTAATCCATTTGGTAATAAGACTGTGACGTGACAAAATACGGAAAAAGTCAAGGGGTCTGAATACTTTTTCCGAACACACTGTATATAGGGATTAAGGTGCCATTTGGGACATAGCCTGGGTCGGTGGACCAGACCGTGAGCCTGAGACTTTTTGCCGATTTCCCCTTGTCTGGAAGAGAGTAATGACACACAGGACAACTGTTATGTAAAACGTCAGGGGACAATGATTGTCCCATAAATCAACATATTTAGATGTGATAGATTCAACCACCAAATCTGGCACCTGATTTAATTGATTTATTTACCTTCAGGATGGATGTCCAGCCCACATGGTCTAAGAAACTGTAATCAAATCAAAGTTTATTTGTCACATGCGCCGAATACAACAGGTGTAGGTAGACCTTACAGTGAAATGCTTACTTACAGGCTCTAACCAATAGTGCAAAAAAGGTGGTTGAGCACCTGTAAAACTGCTGCCATTTCTTCCGGCGCCATTTTAACTTATACCTGTTCACCTTAAACAACTGTCGAAAGAAAACATGGGTTTATAGCAGTGTGCTGGTTGGCTTTCTAAAACCTTTTTTCCTGTTATAGAGGCATCCTGACAGCTGGGCTAGCTCTGACGACGAGCTCATGTCTGAAGGAGACGACACCTGCGAGGGTAAAAAAAAACACTCCCTGTTAAGAACTCTTTTTATTTTTAAAATATTTTTTATATATATAGACTTTCAATACATAGACTTTCAATACATAGACTTTTAATATATAGAATTTCAATACATAGACTTTCAATACATAGACTTTCAATACATAGACTTTCAATACATAGACTTTCAATATATAGACTTTCAATATATATATATTTTTATATAGCGACTTTCAATACATAGACTTTCAATATATAGACTTTCAATACATAGACTTTCAATACATAGACTTTCAATACATAGACTTTCAATATATAGACTTTCAATATATAGACTTTCAATATATAGACTTTCAATACATAGACTTTCAATAAATATACTTTTTTTTATATATATATTTTTATATATCGACTTTCAATTTAGCAAGTGGAGCTCCAAGATCTAGTCTCATAAAAGGAGGAAATCAGGAGGAAATCAGGTATGAATTCCAGCCGTCCTCTGAGGAATCCATTTACACAATTCTCTCAAGACCTGGACATTATTTTACAACATTTTCCCCATTTCTATAACAAGGATGAGGATGCGAGCCTATCCTCTGAGTTCTGTCAGCCAGAGGGAGTAATGTTTGGCTGGCCTGGAGCCTTGCCGTGAGGGGTACAGACTGGCTGAAAAAGAGAGCAGCACGGCCTCCTTGACCCACTTCTCTCCTCCTCATAGACAGTTTTGATCTGCACCAAGAAGCTGAGCAGACAGAACGGAAACAGAACCCAGGGTAGAGTCTTGACTCAGATGTTTTCTAACGTATGTGATATGAATCTCTACAGCATTACATTGAACTACTGAGGTGAACTGTGGGTCGATAAAATAGTTCATCTGTGCCCCAAAGGGCCTCTATTCCTCATGGGGCTCTAGTCAAAAGTAGTGCACTAAAAAGGGAATAGGATGCCATTTAGGATACAGTCCTCATGTTGCTGCCTAGCCTTTGTTGGGAGAGAGCAACATGCCGTACATTCTCTAATGGACCAGGTCTACTCTGACCTGACAGTAGGGTGGGGTTGAGGTGGAGAACATAACTAATGGACCTGGTCTACTCTGACCTGACAGTAGGGTGGGGTTGAGGTGGAGAACATAACTAATGGACCGGGTCTACTCTGACCTGACAGCAGGGTGGGGTTGAGGTGGAGAACATAACTAATGGACCAGGTCTACTCTGACCTGGCAGTAGGGTGGGGTTGAGGTGGAGAACATAACTAATGGACCAGGTCTACTCTGACCTGACAGCAGGGTGGGGTTGAGGTGGAGAACATAACTAATGGACCGGGTCTACTCTGACCTGACAGCAGGGTGGGGTTGAGGTGGAGAACATAACTAATGGACCTGGTCTACTCTGACCTGACAGCAGGGTGGGGTTGAGGTGGAGAACATAACTAATGGACCTGGTCTACTCTGACCTGACAGCAGGGTGGGGGTTGAGGTGGAGAACATAACTAATGGACCGGGTCTACTCTGACCTGACAGTAGGGTGGGGTTGAGGTGGAAAACATAACTAATGGACCGGGTCTACTATGACCTGACAGCAGGGTGGGGTTGAGGTGGAGGCAGGTGGAGAACATAACTAATGGACCTGGTCTACTCTGACCTGACAGCAGGGTGGGGTTGAGGTGGAGAACATAACTAATGGACTGGGTCTACTCTGACCTGACAGCAGGGTGGGGTTGAGGTGGAGGCAGGTGGAGAACATAACTAATGGACCTGGTCTACTCTGACCTGACAGCAGGGTGGGGTTGAGGTGGAGGCAGGTGGAGAACATAACTAATGGACCTGGTCTACTCTGACCTGACAGCAGGGTGGGGTTGAGGTGGAGGCAGGTGGAGAACATAACTAATGGATCTGGTCTACTCTGACCTGACAGTAGGGTGGGGTTGAGGTGGAGAACATAACTAATGGACCGGGTCTACTCTGACCTGACAGTAGGGTGGGGTTGAGGTGGAGAACATAACTAATGGACCTGGTCTACTCTGACCTGACAGCAGGGTGGGGTTGAGGTGGAGAACATAACTAATGGACTGGGTATACTCTGACCTGACAGCAGGGTGGGGTTGAGGTGGAGGCAGGTGGAGAACATAACTAATGGACCTGGTCTACTCTGACCTGACAGCAGGGTGGGGTTGAGGTGGAGGCAGGTGGAGAACATAACTAATGGACCTGGTCTACTCTGACCTGACAGCAGGGTGGAGTTTAGGTGGAGGCAGGTGGAGAACATAACTAATGGACCGGGTCTACTCTGACCTGACAGCAGGGTGGGGTTGAGGTGGAGAACATAACTAATGGACCTGGTCTACTCTGACCTGACAGCAGGGTGGGGTTGAGGTGGAGGCAGGTGGAGAACATAACTAATGGACCTGGTCTACTCTGACCTGACAGCAGGGTGGGGTTGAGGTGGAGGCAGGTGGAGAACATAACTAATGGACCGGGTCTACTCTGACCTGACAGCAGGGTGGGGTTGAGGTGGAGGCAGGTGGAGAACATAACTAATGGACCTGGTCTACTCTGACCTGACAGCAGGGTGGGGTTGAGGTGGAGGCAGGTGGAGAACATGGAGAACATGAACTAATGGACCTGGTCTACTCTGACCTGACAGCAGGGTGGGGTTGAGGTGGAGGCAGGTGGAGAACATAACTAATGGACCTGGTCTACTCTGACCTGACAGTAGGGTGGGGTTGAGGTGGAGGCAGGTGGAGAACATAACTAATGGACCTGGTCTACTCTGCCCTGACAGCAGGGTGGGGTTGAGGTGGAGGCAGGTGGAGAACATAACTAATGGACCGGGTCTACTCTGACCTGACAGCAGGGTGGAGTTGAGGTGGAGGCAGGTGGAGAACATAACTAATGGACCTGGTCTACTCTGCCCTGACAGCAGGGTGGGGTTGAGGTGGAGGCAGGTGGAGAACATAACTAATGGACTGGGTCTACTCTGCCCTGACAGCAGGGTGGGGTTGAGGTGGAGGCAGGTGGAGAACATAACTAATGGACCTGGTCTACTCTGACCTGACAGTAGGGTGGGGTTGAGGTGGAGGCAGGTGGAGAACATAACTAATGGACCGGGTCTACTCTGACCTGACAGTAGGGTGGGGTTGAGGTGGAGGCAGGTGGAGAACATAACTAATGGACCGGGTCTACTCTGACCTGACAGCAGTGTGGGGTTGAGGTGGAGGCAGGTGGAGAACATAACTAATGGACCGGGTCTACTCTGACCTGACAGCAGGGTGGGGTTGAGGTGGAGGCAGGTGGAGAACATAACTAATGGACCGGGTCTACTCTGACCTGACAGTAGGGTGGGGTTGAGGTGGAGGCAGGTGGAGAACATAACTAATGGACCGGGTCTACTCTGACCTGACAGTAGGGTGGGGTTGAGGTGGGGTTGAGGTGGGGTTGAGGTGGGGTTGAGGTGGGGTTGAGGTGGAGGCAGGTGGAGAACATAACTAATGGACCGGGTCTACTCTGACCTGACAGTAGGGTGAGGTTGAGGTGGGATTGAGGTGGGGTTGAGGTGGGGTTGAGGTGGGGTTGAGGTGGGGTTGAGGTGGAGGCAGGTGGAGAACATAACTAATGGACCGGGTCTACTCTGACCTGACAGCAGGGTGGGGTTGAGGTGGAGAACATAACTAATGGACCGGGTCTACTCTGACCTGACAGTAGGGTGGGGTTGAGGTGGGGTTGAGGTGGGGTTGAGGTGGAGGCAGGTGGAGAACATAACTAATGGACCGGGTCTACTCTGACCTGACAGCAGGGTGGGGTTGAGGTGGGGTTGAGGTGGGGTTGAGGTGGGGTTGAGGTGGGGTTGAGGTGGGGTTGAGGTGGAGGCAGGTGGAGAACATAACTTCCACCACCATAGACAACAATCAAAGGAGAGGTGGATCACCCCAAGTGGTTAGGAAGACGTGAGGTAAAGAGTGCAGTACTGTACAGCTAACCGATTTACATGTGGAGCATCACGTACATGTAGTGCTGTGTGGGGTAATGTATTGGGGAAAAGACATTAAAACAAACCAATGAGATAGCAGTGTAGGTATACCAGCACCTTGAGGCAGTATAGCTGCTTGACTCATAAGGTTATTGGTCATGTTTGTTGCAGGGTTTGGAATGATGACACATTGAAATATTGTTTTATGCCCCTCAATGAACCCAGGGAATATCATGGATGTGAAATGTTATATCCAAAAGGACAGAGTTATCTGAGCTCTGCGTGACAATGATTTGGCACAGCACCAGGATTGCATTATCTCTATGGGAAATGTTCTCTGATAAACTCTCCATTATTCAAATTCACCCAGAGGAGTAAAAACAGTCTGAACAAAGGGATAGTTCACTGGGATGATTGTATCAATAACGAATCAGATGAATTGGCTGTGGTCAGACGGCAGGCTAGCCTAGTGGTTAGAGCGTTGGACTAGTAACTGGAAGGTTGAAAGTTCAAACCCCTGAGCTGACAAAGTACAAATCTGTCGTTCTGCTCTTGAACAGCCAGTTAACCCACTGTTCCTAGACCGGTTAACCCACTGTTCCTAGACCGGTTAACCCACTGTTCCTAGGCCGTCATTGAAAATAAGAATTTGTTCTTAACTGACTTGCCAGGTAAAATACATTTAAATGAGACGTTGTCTCCCTTTTGGCAACAACAAAGATTGGGTGAATCAGGTAATACTGTCCTGTCTATGAAGTGCATGTATCAGTCTGATCAGCTGACCAAGGCGTCTATGAAGTGCATGTATCAGTCTGATCGGCTGACCAAGGCGTCTATGAAGTGCATGTATCAGTCTGATCGGCTGACCAAGGCGTCTATGAAGTGCATGTATCAGTCTGATCAGCTGACCAAGGCGTCTATAAAGTGCATGTATCAGTCTGATCGGCTGACCAAGGCGTCTATGAAGTGCATGTATCAGTCTGATCAGCTGACCAAGGCGTCTATAAAGTGCATGTATCAGTCTGATCGGCTGACCAAGGCGTCTATGAAGTGCATGTATCAGTCTGATCAGCTGACCAAGGCGTCTATGAAGTGCATGTATCAGTCTGATCGGCTGACCAAGGCGTCTATGAAGTGCATGTATCAGTCTGATCGGCTGACCAAGGCGTCTATGAAGTGCATGTATCAGTCTGATCAGCTGACCAAGGTGTCTATGAAGTGCATGTATCAGTCTGATCAGCTGACCAAGGCATCTATGAAGTGCATGTATCAGTCTGATCGGCTGACCAAGGCGTCTATGAAGTGCATGTATCAGTCTGATCGGCTGACCAAGGCGTCTATGAAGTGCATGTATCAGTCTGATCGGCTGACCAAGGCGTCTATGAAGTGCATGTATCAGTCTGATCGGCTGACCAAGGCGTCTATGAAGTGCATGTATCAGTCTGATCGGCTGACCAAGGCGTCTATGAAGTGCATGTATCAGTCTGATCGGCTGACCAAGGCGTCTATGAAGTGCATGTATCAGTCTGATCGGCTGACCAAGGCGTCTATGAAGTGCATGTATCAGTCTGATCGGCTGACCAAGGCGTCTATGAAGTGCATGTATCAGTCTGATCGGCTGACCAAGGCGTCTATGAAGTGCATGTATCAGTCTGATCGGCTGACCAAGGCGTCTATGAAGTGCATGTATCAGTCTGATCGGCTGACCAAGGCGTCTATGAAGTGCATGTATCAGTCTGATCGGCTGAACAAGGCAAGCGGGAGCTTACGTGAGCTTATATTTCAAAGGTTCGTAAAGTTTTTGTGTAACATCAAACATCTGGAGTAATTTGCAAAACCGTGCAGAAAACGTATCACGTGCAGACTGAATGTCAGTGAGTAGAATGTTGGAAGAGCAAAGTCTCCTCACAGATGTAAAGAAACCATAGATTGTCCTGTGTCTCTATACATCTATATAGGGGCAGCAGCGTAGCCTAGTGGTTAGAGCGTTGGACTAGTAACCGGAAGGTTGCGAGTTCAAACCCCCGAGCTGACAAGGTACAAATCTGTTGTTCTGCCCCTGAACAGGCAGTCCACTGTTCCCAGGCCGTCATTGAAAATAAGAATATGTTCTTAACTGACTTGTCTGGTTAAATAAAGGTAAAAAAAAAAAAATGATGTCTAAAGATCCTTGACAGATTAGCATCGTTTACCCTAAAGGCTCTCATTGAGGCATTTCTAGAAAGCGTGCAAAATCTATATAATTTTCTTTCTGTTATTGTTTATGCTGTTTCCATGGCATTCCTAGTTCTAGCCTCTGAAGATGTTGAAGAAGTCTGGTTGGATTCGGAGTGAGGTGTAGTGGTGAATGGTGGTGGGGGGTTGTTAGTTAGCTGGCAGTCAGAGTGGGAGTTGCAATATCATGGAGCCTCAGCACCACAGGGGAGCTATGTAGCGCACATTGTGGGGAATAGGGTGCCATATGGGACACACACCAGGTTACCTCAGGTCAGGGTTAACATTTTATTTCTCAGGGGTCTTACAGCTGTTACCGTGCCCCTGTTTTCATTCCACCTTTATGGCTGTGTCCCAGGATGGCACCTTATTCATAACATATTACACTACGTTTGAACAGGGTTTATAGGGATCTGTGTGCACTATATAGGGAATAGGGTTTCATTTGGGGGACAGTGCTGGTTCAGCCCAATGTAGTGTTTTTATGAGGATTCCATATTTTTAGCTGACTGGGGAAAAAAGGCCTCTCTACAGTTTAATGACCTCTCCTCCAGTTAGTTGATGAGGCGATGCAGTCAGCCAGTCTCAGAGAATAATGGGGTTTTTGCTACTGGGTTACGCTGGGAAGAAACAGACCTAGGACCGTTTTTTAAAATAAATAATCTGAGTTTTTTTATGTATATTTTTATTTTATTTAACATTTATTTAACTAGGCAAGTCAGTTAAGAACAAATTCTTATTTACAATGACAGCCTACCAAAAGACAAAAAGGCAAAATAACGATATAATACAAAACACACAACACGACATAAAGAGAGACCTAAAGACAACAAGTAGGAGTGCTGATCTAAGATCAGTTTTGAATATAGAATACAATGAATAAGATTACATGGACGGGGGGGGTGGGGGGATCTGATCCCAGATCAGCCCTTTGTCTCTGAGATACCCAGAGATGAGGGATGGGTTGTGCTGAGGTTAGTCATGATACACAGCAATGGATCTTGATAAGAGATCTCGTAGCGTATATGATGAGCAGCAGTAAGTCAACACAATGAATATGGTCCTGAATTTCAAAAAGGTTTGATTTGATATGAATAAGTATTGCTTTCCGGAATATTTCCCACAGTTCTGGCTCAAAACTTGTGTTGGTCCGTGATTTGGAAATATAAAGTGATTTCTGATGACAGACATGTTTGCTGAAAAGAAACACTAAAGAGTGATCCCTTTCCGTGGTCAGAAGCCTACGAGCATAAACATCATATACAGTTCCTGTGCCCAGATATACTCAATAGCAAAAACAAATGGTTGGCTAAATCCAAGCACTATGCCTGATATGAATTCCTTTCCAAATGTATTTTTCCTCTGCTATAATGTTTTGTCTATTTTACAGCTTTTGTTACTTGAATCTCTTCCTTAAGTCCACAGCATCTGTCTCGAGTCCAGGAGAAGCTTCTGGGGAGTCTATTGTGATGTCAGTGTACACCAATTTGATGGGGATCGCGGTTGTAAACGAAGGCTACGTCCTACCCTGTTCCTTTTATAGTGCACTACTTTTGACTAGTGTTGCAAAGAAAGGGTATATTACTGGAGACTTGCAAAGTTTACCAGTAGACTAGCAGAATTGTGGTATCTTTTAAGGATTTTATGTAATCTATCACAAGACATCTAGTGGCCCTTTTGGGGTAATAATATATATATGATATAATAATATAATAATAATAATAATAATAATATAATATAATTTCGCTTTTATCTTACAGTCATGTGTGCATACATTCTACCTATGGGTGGTCCCGGGGGATTACCCTGGCGTTACAAGCGCCATGCTCTACCAACTGAGCTACACAGGACCACAGATAATCACAGGTGTCTTCTGGACCTGAAATAATCAAATATGAAATAATTAAATAAGATTTAAAAAATATTAAAAACATAGAATGACAAAACCATAAAACACTGTCCCAAATACAAATCAATTTAGTAAATACCAAATATGGTGTTTTCAGCATGAATTATCATTTAGATTTGTATTTATTTTACTATGTCAGTATGTATTTGTTGTCAAGGTTTTGGCGTCAAACTGGTGGCAGTTGTGAAATAAATAGTTAGAAGAGTTGCAGAGTTAATTGAAAATAATGCCATTGTTGATTAGTTGTCACGGTGTTCCTCCTCTTCATCTGAAGAGGAGAGGCGAGAAGGATCGGAGGACCAAAATGCAGCGTGATATGTGTTCATGCTGAATGTTTAATTAAAGAAAGAACTGAACACTGAAACACTATACAAAAACAGTAAACAAAATAACAACCGTGAAGCTAATGCGAGCTGCGCTGAAACAAGCCATCAACATAGACAATCACCCACAAACAAACAGTGCAACCCAGGCTACCTAAGTATGATTCTCAATCAGAGACAACTAATGACACCTGCCTCTGATTGAGAACCATACTAGGCCGAAACATAGAAATACCCAAATCATAGAAAAACAAACATAGACTGCCCACCCAAATCACGCCCTGACCATACTAAATAAATACAAAACAAAGGAAATAAAGGTCAGAACGTGACATTAGTGCCATTGTTGCTTTTTTCATGAATTACTGTTGAACCATATGGTCTATCTACTAGAAACAATATGACACAGATATTTTGTTTAAATTATACTATATATATGAATAAAACATTTTATTCAAGTATAAATTACCAAAATGACGATAGATTGCCATAGATTTTCTGTTAATTACCAAAATTACTGAATATTACAGGAACTTTGGGAAAATACAGGTAGCTTTGCAACCCTACTTTTGACCAGAGCCCTATGGGCCTATGAGGACAATAAGAGCCCTGGAAAGGGAATAGGGTGCGATTTGGGACGCAGAAGAAAAGTTTGGTCAGTCAGTGATACTGTATACATATCCAGAACAAAAATAACATGGCCACAGAATAAAATAGAGGGAATTATATTGTTTGCATGGTTAAAACCTTCAGATTTTGTTTGTTTAAGGAATGTAAAAAGTATTTCACAGTAAACAATCCCATTCTACCATAGTATTTTATTTTATATTTAGGAACATTGAATAAACCATTGTGAATTTGAAGTTACTGTCAAACGTTATTTGATTGAAGCAGGTTAATCTTACATCATCAACAACTGCAAACAGCAACACATTGTCTGCATTTTACTGTATTTCAGAGGTGGGTCTGATTTTTTACTTCTGTAATGTCCTAAACTGTAATATTCCTAAATGTACTGTACTTCTGAACTATTGTCGTACGTCCATAACATAGTTCCAAGGAAACTGTCATCTAATCTAGAGCTAAATATTGTTGCCAGGAAGCGAAATGCTGAAACTCTTATCTGTTGCTGTTGTTGTGATATGTTCAGTAATCAAAAGAAGTGCTATTTGCTTTTCCATGTTTTTAAACAGGTTCCATGTCTCTGTATCAAAATGTCAATATTATGACTGAATGGGGTCTCAATGTTTATTTTATTTCACCTTTGTATGACCATATTAGAGACACATATTTTTTCCTCAGATTACACAGACACACAAAGAATCTTGAAAACAAACCCGATTCTGATAAACTCCCATATCTACTGGGTGATGTACCACAGTGTGCCGTCACAGCAGCAAGAGTTGTGACCTGTTGCCACGAGAAAAGGTCAACCAGTGAAGAACAAACACCATTGTAAATACAACCCATATTTATGTTTATTTATTTTCCCTTTTGTACTTGAACCATTTTGTACTTTAACAACACTGTATAGACATAATATGACATTTGCAATGTCTTTTGGAACTTCTAGGAGTGTAATGTTTACTGTTAATTTTTATTGTTTATTATCTACTTCACTTGCTTTGGCAATGTTAACATATGTTTCCCATGACAATAAAGCCCCTTCAATATATATATATATAGAGAGAGAGAGAGAGAGAATGGTGCTGTACCAGGGAAGCTTTCGTGGATTAGAATACGGCAGTGAGGCGAAACCACTCCGGATGGCAGGGAGAAGTAATTCAATTGCAGTGCTCACCACAGACCGGCGGCTCTTTGTGTACGCAGCTTTAGTTATCCTTCACAATAATGTGTGACTGAAAGCTGTTTTTAGTGTTAGCTGACTGTTTCTCAGCAGCTGTGGGTTTTAAGGAAGGAAATGACCCATTGGAAGACGTCATTTATAAAGGTTTATCTAATGGGGGAGGGATGAATCTGTGATCTGCATCTGTATGTCCTGATAGAGACAAATAAGGACTGAGGCCCACCCTCTACCACTAGACTGGTAGGACTGAGGTCCACCCTCTACCACTAGACTGGTAGGACTGAGATCCACCCTCTACCACTAGACTGGTAGGACTGAGGCCCACCCTCTACCACTAGACTGGTAGGACTGAGGTCCACCCTCTACCATTAGACTGGTAGGACTGAGGATCACCTTCTACCACTAGACTGGTAGGACTGAGGCCCACCCTCTACCACTAGACTGGTAGGACTGAGGCCCACCCTCTACCATTAGACTGGTAGGACTGAGGTCCACCCTCTACCACTAGACTGGTAGGACTGAGGCCCACCCTCTACCACTAGACTGGTAGGACTGAGGCCCACCCTCTACCACTAGACTGGTAGGACTGAGGCCCACCCTCTACCACTAGACTGGTAGGACTGAGGTCCACCCTCTACCACTAGACTGGTAGGACTGAGGTCCACCCTCTACCACTAGACTGGTAGGACTGAGGTCCACCCTCTACCACTAGACTGGTAGGACTGAGGCCCACCCTCTACCACTAGACTGGTAGGACTGAGGCCCACCCTCTACCACTAGACTGGTAGGACTGAGGCCCACCCTCTACCACTAGACTGGTAGGACTGAGGCCCACCCTCTACCACTAGACTGGTAGGACTGAGGCCCACCCTCTACCACTAGACTGGTAGGACTGAGGCCCACCCTCTACCACTAGACTGGTAGGACTGAGGTCCACCCTCTACCACTAGACTGGTAGGACTGAGGTCCACCCTCTACCACTAGACTGGTAGGACTGAGGCCCACCCTCTACCACTAGACTGGTAGGACTGAGGCCCACCCTCTACCACTAGACTGATAGGACTGAGGTCCACCCTCTACCACTAGACTGGTAGGACTGAGGTCCACCCTCTACCACTAGACTGGTAGGACTGAGGCCCACCCTCTACCACTAGACTGGTAGGACTGAGGCCCACCCTCTACCACTAGACTGGTAGGACTGAGGCCCACCCTCTACCACTAGACTGGTAGGACTGAGGCCCACCCTCTACCACTAGACTGGTAGGACTGAGGCCCACCCTCTACCACTAGACTGGTAGGACTGAGGTCCACCCTCTACCACTAGACTGGTAGGACTGAGGTCCACCCTCTACCACTAGACTGGTAGGACTGAGGCCCACCCTCTACCACTAGACTGGTAGGACTGAGGCCCACCCTCTACCACTAGACTGGTAGGACTGAGGTCCACCCTCTACCACTAGACTGGTAGGACTGAGGTCCACCCTCTACCACTAGACTGGTAGGACTGAGGTCCACCCTCTACCACTAGACTGGTAGGACTGAGGTCCACCCTCTACCACTAGACTGGTAGGACTGAGGTCCACCCTCTACCACTAGACTGGTAGGACTGAGGTCCACCCTCTACCACTAGACTGGTAGGACTGAGGTCCACCCTCTACCACTAGACTGGTAGGACTGAGGTCCACCCTCTACCACTAGACTGGTAGGACTGAGGCCCACCCTCTAAGTCATTTATAAAGGTTAATCTAATGGGGGAGGGATGAATCTATAACAAACAACCCATTGGACGACGTTAGTGACAGGCTCGTCATTTCTGAATGGCTGGTTGGTGAGACACAGAAGGGCACACACTGAGGTCCACTCTCTCACCATCGTGTTACATTTGACCTGACCTTCTCCCTGGGCTGTGTGTGAGTGTGTGTGCATGTGACATAGAGAGAGGGAGAATACACTCCCACAACGTTGATAAAGCATTGCCTCAGTAAGCCCAGCCATCTCATCCAAACACACCCTCACCACAAAACTGGGACACAAACAACAAGATTGTGCCATTCATTACTAAACCCAAAATGGCTCTTAACAACAACCACAACAACAGTCAGACTCTTTCACAGTATCTAGACGGTCCTGAGCAATAGTCATCCTGAACTATGTCCCAAATGGCAAACTATTCCCTATATAGTGCACTACTTTTGAACCAAATGGCACTCTTTTCCCTATATAGTGCACTACTTTTGAACCAAATGGCACCCTTTTCCCTATATAGTGCACTACTTTTCAACCAAATGGCACCCTCTTCCCTATATAGGGGTGGCAGGGTAGCCTAGTGGTTAGAGCGTTGGACTAGTAACCGGAATGTTGCAATTTCAAATCCCAGAGCTGACAAGGTACAAATCTGTCGTTCTGCCCCTGAACAGGCAGTTAACCCACTGTTCCTAGTCCGTCATTGAAAATAAGAATTTGTTCTTTAACTGAATTGCCTAGTTAAATAAAGGTTAAAAATACTGCACTACTTTTGCACTACTAGTGCACTACTGGAATAGAGTGCCATTTGTGACGCACACCTGGTCTTCTAGAAAACCAGACTACACCCAATGAGTTCATGAAGAACTTCCCCCAGACTACACCCATTCATCAGAGTGACCAGAGTATATGCAGGAAACCCAGTTTCCACCAAACGACCAACCGCCACTCGAACCAGAGGCAGCACAATGAGCCTTGCAGCACGGATGGTTTGCATTGCCTATGAGAATAACATGAATGTATACATTGACTCATTGACTGAGACCATCAGGACGTCCATAGAAGATGTTGTTCCCACTGTGACAATTGCAACTTATCCAAACCCCCCAAAAAAAACGTGGATAGATTGAAAAGCGCGAACCACCGCAGTTAACCATGGCAAGGTGACTGGGAACATTGACGAGTACAACCAGTCCAGCTATGCCCTCCGTAAGGCAATCGCACAGCCAAAACGTCAGTAAGGAGACAAAGTGGTGTCGCAGTTCAACAGCTCAGATACGAGGTGTATGTGGCAGGGACTCCAGACAATCACGGATTATAAAGGGAAAACCAGTCACGTTCAGAACACCAAAGACTTGCTCCCAGAAGAGCTAAACACCTTCGCCCGCTTCGGGACAAACACAGTGGCGCCAATGTGGGCCATCGCCACTCACGTCCTCCGTGGCCGACGTGAGAAAGACATGTTAATCCTCACAAGGCTGCCGTGTTTACGGACATATTCTCTCCTGGTCTGTTGTCCCCACTTGCTTCAAGATGTCCACCATTGTTTCTTTAGCCAACAAAGGAAAGATAACTGAACTAAATGACTATCGACCCGTAGCACTCACTTCTGTCATCATGAAATGCTTTGAGAGGCTAGTTATGGATCATATCACTTCCACCTAACCCGAAACCGTAGACCCACTCAAATTTGCATATTGCCCCAACAGACCCATGGATGGAGCAATTGCCATCACACTGCCCTATCCCACCTGCACAACTGTGTTCTGGACTTCGTGACGGGCCGGCCCAGGTGGTGAAGGTAGGAAACAACAGCTCCACTTCTTCAACTCTGCCCCCTCCTGTGCTCCCTGTTCACCCATGTCTGCGTGGCCACGCATGTCTCCAATTCAATCATCAAGTTTGCATATAGGGAATAGGGCTCTGCTCTGGTAGAAAATTCTCCCTCAAAGTCAACAAAATAGGTCTGATTGTGAACTTTAGGAGACAGCAGAGTGTACTACCCATCCATTGACGGAGTGGAATAGGTGGCTCAAGTTGCATGAACATCACTGACAACCTGAAATGGTTCACAAACAGTGTGGAGGGAATAAGGCTCTGGTCTAACAGTAGTTCACTATATCAGGGAATAGGGCTCTGGTCTAAAGTAGTGGACTATATAGGAATAGGGCTCTGGTCTAAAGTAGTGGACTGCAGTCTAAATATAGGGAATAGGTCTATGGTCTAAAGCCATCTACAGTGGTGTCATAGGAAGGCCAAGAAGATCATCAGGGCTCTGCACCCGAGCCACGGCCTGTAAAGTAGTTCATCTAGAAGGTGGGAATAGGGCTCTGGTCTGGGAAAGTAGATGGACTATCTAGGGAATAGGGCTCAGTCACCTCTAGCCAGTAGTTCCCGGCCCTGAACTATACTGTTAGGGAATACCCTGGGCTCTGGTCTAAAGTCTTTAGTTCACTTTAATAATAGGGAATAGTTTTCTTCATGGTCTAAAGTAGTGTACTATATACTGCTGGAATAGGGCTCTTCTTATACTGTCCATAAGTTCACTATATAGGGAATATTCCAGACTCTGGCTCATTCTAAATTTCTAGTTCACTATTTTGGGAATTGGGCTCTGTGTATTGTTAAACTGTAGTGGACTATATAGGGAATAGGGCTCTGGTTTAAAGTAGTGGACTATATAGGGAATAGGTCCCTGGTCTAAAGTAGTAGTTCACTATATTGTTTGGAATAGGGCTCTGGTCTAAAGTTTAGTTCACTTTATATAGGGAATAGGGCTCTGGTCTATTTGATTTGATTTAGTGGACTATATAGGGAATAGGGCTCTGGTCTAAAGTAGTGGACTATATAGGGAATAGGTCTATGGTCTAAAGTAGTTCACTATATAGGGAATAGGGCTCTGGTCTAAAGTAGTCCACTATATAGGGAATTGGGCCCTGGTCTAAAGTAGTGGACTATATAGGGAATAGGTCTATGGTCTAAAGTAGTGGACTATATAGGGAATAGGGCTCTGCTCTAAAGTAGTTCACTATATAGGGAATAGGGCTCTGGTCTAAAGTAGTTCACTATATAGGGAATAGGTCTATGGTCTAAAGTAGTGGACTATATAGGGAATAGGGCTCTGCTCTAAAGTAGTTCACTATATAGGGAATAGGGCTCTGGTCTAAAGTAGTGTACTATATAGGGAATAGGGCTCTGCTCTAAAGTAGTTCACTATATAGGGAATAGGGCTCTGGTCTAAAGTAGTTCACTATATAGGGAATTGGGCCCTGGTCTAAAGTAGTGGACTATATAGGGAATAGGTCTATGGTCTAAAGTAGTGGACTATATAGGGAATAGGGCTCTGCTCTAAAGTAGTTCACTATATAGGGAATAGGTCTCTGGTCTAAAGTAGTGGACTATATAGGGAATAGGGCTCTGCTCTAAAGTAGTTCACTATATAGGGAATAGGGCTCTGGTCTAAAGTAGTTCACTATATAGGGAATAGGGCTCTGGTCTAAAGTAGTGGACTATATAGGGAATAGGTCTATGGTCTAAAGTAGTGGACTATATAGGGAATAGGGCTCTGGTCTAAAGTAGTTCACTATATAGGGAATAGGGCTCTGGTCTAAAGTAGTTCACTATATAGGGAATAGGGCTCTGGTCTAAAGTAGTGGACTATATAGGGAATAGGGCTCTGGTCTAAAGTAGTCCACTATATAGGGAATTGGGCCCTGGTCTAAAGTAGTGGACTATATAGGGAATAGGTCTATGGTCTAAAGTAGTGGACTATATAGGGAATAGGGCTCTGCTCTAAAGTAGTTCACTATATAGGGAATAGGGCTCTGGTCTAAAGTAGTGGACTATATAGGGAATAGGGCTCTGGTCTAAAGTAGTTCACTATATAGGGAATAGGGCTCTGGTCTAAAGTAGTGGACTATATAGGGAATAGGTCTATGGTCTAAAGTAGTTCACTATATAGGGAATAGGGCTCTGGTCTAAAGTAGTTCACTATATAGGGAATAGGGGGTGCAAAGTAGTCCACTATATAGGGAATTGGGCCCTGGTCTAAAGTAGTGGACTATATAGGGAATAGGTCTATGGTCTAAAGTAGTGGACTTTTTGTTTTTTGTCTGCTCTTTGTAGTTCCTTTTGTTAGTTTTTTGCTCTGGTCTTTAAAGTAGTTCACTATTTGTTTGTTTTTTGTGGTCTTTGTACTATAGTTTTGTTTGTTTTTGTCCGGGGTCTTCTAAAGTCCGTTTTGTTTGACTTTTTGAATAGGGTCTTTGTCTAAAGTCCGTTTTGTTTATTTTTGAATAGGGCTCTGGTCTAAAGTAGTTTGGTTTATTTTTTGAATAGGGTCTTTGTCTAAAGTCCGACTTTGTTTGTTTTTTGTCCGGGGTCTTTGTACTAGTCCGTTTTGTTTGTTTTTTGTTCACTTTGTTTGTTTTTGTAGGGTCTTTGTCTAGTAGTTTTGTTTGTTTTTTGTCCGGGGTCTTTGTACTAGTCCGTTTTGTTTGTTTAAAGTAGTGGACTTTGGAATAGTCTTGGTCTAAAGTAGTTGACTTTTTTGGGAATAGGGTCTTTGTACTAGTCACTTTTGTTTGTTTTTTGTCTAAAGTAGTTCACTTTGGAATAGGGTCTGGTTTTGTTTGACTATTTTTGTAGGGTCTTTGTCTAAAGTCCGTTTTGTTTGTTTTTTGTCTATGGTCTTTGGACTAGTCCGTTTTGTTTGTTTTTGCTCTAAAGTAGTTTATACTAGGGAATCTGGTCTTTGTTTGTTTTTTGTAGGGGGCTCTGCTCTAAAGTAGTTCACTTTGTTTTTTTTGGCTCTGGTCTTTAAAGTAGTCCACTTTTGTTTGTTTGGGCCCTGGTCTTTGGACTAGTCCGAATTTGTTTGGTTTTTTGTAGTGGTCTTTGAATAGGGCTCTGCTCTTTGTTTGTTTTTTGTCCGGGGTCTTTGTACTAGTCCGTTTTAGGGTAGGGCTCTGGTCTAAAGTAGTGGACTTTAGGGAATAGGGCTCTGCTCTAAAGTAGTTTTTCCGGGGTCTTTGTACTAGTCCGTTTTTGTTTTTTTTGGGAATAGGGTCTTTGTACTGGTCCGTTTTTTTGTTTTTTGTCCGGGGTCTTTGTACTAGTCCGTTTTGTTTGTTTTTTGTCCGGGGTCTTTGTACTAGTCCGTTTTGTTTGTTTTTTGTCCGGGGTCTTTGTACTAGTCCGTTTTGTTTGTTTTTTGTCCGGGGTCTTTGTACTAGTCCGTTTTGTTTGTTTTTTGTCCGGGGTCTTTGTACTAGTCCGTTTTGTTTGTTTTTTGTCCGGGGTCTTTGTACTAGTCCGTTTTGTTTGTTTTTTGTCCGACAATGGGTCTTTGTACTAGTCCGTTTTGTTTGTTTTTTGTCCGGGGTCTTTGTACTAGTCCGTTTTGTTTGTTTTTTGTCCGGGGTCTTTGTACTAGTCCGTTTTGTTTGTTTTTTGTCCGGGGTCTTTGTACTAGTCCGTTTTGTTTGTTTTTTGTCCGGGGTCTTTGTACTAGTCCGTTTTGTTTGTTTTGTTCCTCCTCGTGTTTTGGTAAGATTAAGATGAATCTAACACAACATGCCTGGGTCTTACAAGTAGGTATTGTAGGTATAGCTGGAGGGTGGCAAAGCCATAGAGGAGAAACAAGAGAAGGGATCTGTAAATGAAGGGAGAAGCAGTTACTATATAGCATGACCCTAACATAGGTCACTCGGCTGAGGGCCGTTTGTCTCCAAACAAAATGGAGGACTGAACCCGGGAGAGGTTGGGGTTAGATTTACTGTGTGTCTGTGTGTGTGCGCGTGTGTGCGCGTTTACACATGTGTGCACGTATGCATGTGCGTGCCTGTTTGCATTCATGCATGTTTGTGTTTTGAAGGCCAGGGGCCCCATCTCTGTCCATCCAGAGTCTATGGAGGGAAGCTTCACTTTTAACCCCCAGGTCCTAGGAATTTTAACCCCCAGGTCCAAACACTCATGTGGACCCACAATCTTGATCTCACACACACACAGACAAACACAACCCCCTCCCATATCGTCTCAAGAGCAGCTTAAATCATCTCATTTCCCTCTCACTCTGACAATGGTGCTGCTTTAAAACCCTGTGGCCTGAACACTCACAGAGCCCTCCGGCCCCCCCTCCCATACCCCATCACCCCATCCCCCCATCACACACAGAGGGAGGGGGGTCCCTCCCGTTACCATCACACAGTCTGTCACCGTGCCAACCAAGGGTCTTATTGCACTACCAAACAGGCGGGGGTGTCTCGCTCTTGGAAATGTAAGTGTCGACACGTTATCAGCCCTCATCACTCACTGAGCCCCCCAACTATGTCAACACCCTCTACCTTTAAACCCTCAGGTACCTTGGCTCTGTCCCAAATGGCACCCTATCCCCTATATAGTGCACTCCATTTGACCAGAGCCTTATGTGTGCACAGTAGGGCATAGGGTGTCGTTTGAGATACAGCCCCTTATCACCATTAAATTTCCAGAGGGAGGAGTGTGTGAAATGTATTTAGGTGGTAAGGACTTGCTGTTCTGTTCAATGGACTGAATGATTGGCTGAGATGTAGGGGCCTTGACATCACTATAAAGGTGGGCTATTTTTGTCTCGAAGAGCTTGTTACAATCAACGATGTGGTTCAGAATTAGATACCCATCTTTTCTTGTGAGAGCACAATGAAATACCTCACTCCTATTCCCACTCATGGGTTGCACTTTTCATCATAATATTGTTTTGAACATTCGTTTTAGGCCTGATGCCCGACTGATCGTTCTACTCAAATGCTTTGTCAATTGGCGCTGATGAAGGTTTCATCAAAAGTGCATTACAGTGGCTTAGAAATACAATGTAATTTCTAAAATAGACAAATCATTTGTGGGAAAACCTTGTGTCGTCCTTTTGATGTTGCCAGATTGCCTTTAGATGTAGTATGTAACGTTAGCTAGTTGGCTAAGACTGAGGGGAGACCACCAGTTATCTGTCTGAAGTCAATTTGATGACATGATAATGGATGACATGATAAATGTTCCAACTAAATATTTGCCTAATCCAGGTCTCTTATCGTGTAATTTAGACGAAACAGTCGTTATTCCTTGTTCAAAATGACTGGGCTTTATGACAAGCTTTTGGACACAACTAAGGTGCTGGGCGGCTTGAGAACGTTCATAACCATGGTTATGAAGTGACCGAGAGACAGAAGTGCGACATTCATTTCAATTGTAAAACTCTAGATGACGCTGAAGTATGGTTCTGAAGTGGCAGGCTGGTGAACAGGACGATGAACAGTTTTCTCCGGACTAGAAAACAAAAATATTATACTGAAACAAATGAGTACAACGAGAAGCTGCGTCAGAATCAGAACAACGTACAATGAGAGACCAACAGGAGAACAGGACTTTAATCTAGGTGCTGTAAAATGCCATGAAATATTTATTTATGTATTTTTAATATAAAAGAGTTATAGAGCATCATTTGAAAATAGGCTGAGTATTTACTTTATCAAGCGCAATCCATCTCTCTGACTGTTTTTTTATGACCTTGTTTGGGTGGTTGTGTATCATGTATACCACCTCAGTCTGAAAGCTCAAATAACGACACGCCATTAGACAAGGAGATCTATTCAGCTCCTAGAGTTATAGCTCTGACACTTCCACCAAAAGGAAACGTTTACATTGGCTGTTTGAAGGGCCGTCGAACCGGGAGTTTCTGGAGTACCACAGAGTCTAGTCCTGGACACATTACTATTCACTCTGCTCCATAAATAATTCACTAATGATGCTGAGAAAATTACATAAATCGAAGATACTCTGTCATTGTCCACAGCGGCATTAAATAACTATATCAGGGGTGGATATACTATGTTTTTGCATGAAAAGAAAGTGCTTTCAATTGTAACACTGCTTGGAAATGTAATGAACTGGAAGAGTTTTAAAACAATACAGGATTTGGACACACTTTATTTGATAGTCTGGCTTTTCCATCTGTAGATGCTTTCCTACTATCAACAAACTATATGTCCATAAGCAACTGCTTGCTAAGTCAGTTAGAGTTAGGTTTAGAATAAGGTTTAGGATAAGGGTTAAGGTTAGGGTTAGAACAAAGGTTAGGATAAGGGCTAGGATAATGGTTAAGGTTAAGGTTAGGGTTAGGATAAAGGTTAAGGTTAGGGTTAGGATAAAGGTTAGGGTTAGGATAAGGGTTAGGGTTAGGATAAGGGTTAGGATCAGGGTTAGGGTTAGGATAAGGGTTAAGGTTAGGGTTAGGATAAGGGTTAAGGTTAGGGTTAGGAGAAGGGTTAAGTTTAGGGTTAGGATAAGGGTTAAGGGTTAAGGTTAGGGTTAAGATAAGGGTTAAGTTTAGGGTTAGGATAAGGGTTAAGGGTTAAGGTTAGGGTTAGGATAAGGGTTAAGGTTAGGGTTAGGTTAAGGGTTAAGGGTTAGGGTTAGGGTTAGGATAAGGTTTAAGTTTAGAGCTGGGGTTAGTAGGGTGGCACAGTGGTTAAAGAGCGCTGTACTGCAGCGCCAGCTGCACCACCAGAGACCCTGGGTTCGCGCCCAGGCTCTGTCGCGACCGGGAGGTCTGTGGGGCGACGCACAATTGGCCTAGTGTTGCCCGGGTAAGGGAGGGGTTGGCCGGTAGGGATATCCTTGTCTCATCGCGCACCGGCGACTCCTGTCGTCAACAACAAAACTAAGGAGATGATTGTGGACTTCAGGAAACAGCAGAGGGAACACCCCCCTATCCACATCGATGGAACAGTAGTGGAGAGGGTAGCAAGTTTTAAGTTCCTCGGCATACACATCACAGACAAACTGAATTGGTCCACCCACACAGACAGCATCGTGAAGAAGGCGCAGCAGCGCCTCTTCAACCTCAGGAGGCTGAAGAAATTCAGCTTGTCACCATAAACACTCACAAACTTCTACAGATGCACAATCGAGAGCATCCTGTCGGGCTGTATCACCTCCTGGTACGGCAACTGCTCCGCCCTCAACCGTAAGGCTCTCCAGAGGGTAGTGAGGTCTGCACAACGCATCACCGGGGGCAAAATACCTGCCCTCCAGGACACCTACACCACCCGATGTCACAGGAAGGCCAAAAAGATCATCAAGGACAACAACCACCCGAGTCACTGCATGTTCACCCCGCTATCATCCAATAATAATAAATAATAATAAATAATAATAATAATAATAATAACATATGCCATTTAGCAGACGCTTTTATCCAAAGCGACTTACAGTCATGTGTGCATACATTCTACGTATGGGTGGTCCCGGGGATCGAACCCACTACCCTGGCGTTACAAGCGCCATGCTCTACCAACTGAGCTACAGAAGGCGAGGTCAGTACAGGTGCATCAAAGCTGGGACCGAGAGACTGAAAAACAGCTTCTATCTCAAGGCCATCAGACTGTTAAACAGCCACCACTAACATTGAGTGGCTGCTGCCAACACACTGACTCAACCCCAGCCACTTTAATAATGGGAATTGATGGGAAATTATGTCAAATATATCACTAGCCACTTTAAACAATGCTACTTAATATAATGTTTACATAACCTACATTATTCATCTCATATGTATACGTATATACTGTACTCTATATCATCTACTGCATCTTTATGTAATACATGTATCACTAGCCACTTTAACTATGCCACTTTGTTTACATACTCATCTCATATGTATATACTGTACTCGATACCATCTACTGCATCTTGCCTATGCCGCTCTGTACCATCACTCATTCATATATCTTTATGTACATATTATTTTTCCCCTTATACACTTGTGTGTATAAGACAGTTAGTTTTGGAATTGTTAGTTAGATTACTTGTTGGTTATTACTGCATTGTCGGAATTAGAAGCACAAGCATTTTGCTACACTCGCATTAACATCTGCTAACCATATGTATGTGACAAATACATTTGATTTGATTTGATTTTTGATTTGTGGCGGGCCGGGCGCAGTGCACGCTAACCAAGGTTGCCGGGTGCACGGTGTTTCCTCCGACACATTGGTGCGGCTGGCTTCCGGGTTGGATGCGCGCTGTGTTAAGAAGCAGTGCGGTTTGTTTGGGTTGTGTATCGGAGGACGCATGACTTTCAGCCTTCGTCTCTACTGAGCCCGTACGGGAGTTGTAGCGATGAGACAAGATAGTAGCTACTAAAACAATTGGATACCACGAAATTGGGGAGAAAACGGGTAAAATTTTAAAAATTTTACTGATAGTCTGTAGAGCATCTACATATGGACTATCCAAATAAAGTGTTACCCAGGAGTGTTATTCAAGAAAACCCATGCAATGTTTTTGTCATCTATAATGACTGGCTTCAGAATTAGCCGGAAAAAAAGATGGCAAGGAGAACAGGGGTTGTCTGCGGTTACAAAGAACACAGAGAGCGCAGAAAAGCAGTGAACGTTGTCACAAAAATACCACCATTTTACAACCCAAGGAAAAGTAAACAGTTTGAGGATTAGACTGGTCCCAGTTGTGTAACTACAGACCACATGTTTTCAGCTCTCCTCCGTCGCAGGTACACCCAGCTATATCCAGGTTACGTCCCAAATGGCAGACCTACTCCCATAGGGCTCTGTTCAAAAGCAGTGCACTATGTAGGGTGCCATTTGGGATACAGGTGAGGCGTTCCAGATTTAGGGCTCTATTCAATCTGTAGCGCTGACCCATTATAGATTGCGTGATATAAACGTAAAGGTGATTGCAGATTGAGCCGACATATTCAGCGGTTACCATGAATGCAGTCTCTGCTAAAAGCAGAAAGATTGCGTTTAAATTTAAATCATGCTTAAAGGTGAACTTCCGCGATGCAGATTAGGATTAGGGTTCAATGTCAATTCAAAATGGCACCTATCAATATAAGGATATAAGAAACATTGTGGACTAATTCCATATTTTGACGCCCTTGTCTTAGCGTGCCCAGCATTCCATCATGCTGCTGCCAGGTCACGAGGTCACTGGGGGTCACGGCCCACATAGTCAAAAATAGTGCCCAATGTAGGGAATAGGGTGCTGTTTAGGACAAACACCCTGTCTGGGCCCCGCTGGACAAGGTGGGAGGCAGCCAAGGCAAGGTAGGGAGGCAGACCCATAAATCTGCCTAAGGTCGTTGGGAGAGTGTGAAGGCTATAATCCACGAGGGACCACCTCTACCCTATCGTTACCCAGCACAGAGAGCCTGTTGTCATCGTTGGGAGAGTGTGAAGGCTATAATCCACGAGGGACCACCTCTACCCTATCGTTACCCAGCACAGAGAGCCTGTTGTCAGTGTGAAGGCTATAATCCACGAGGACCACCTCTACCCTATCGTTACCCAGCACAGAGAGCCTGTTGTCATCGTTGGGAGAGTGTGCATAATCCAGGCTATCGTTACCCAGCACAGAAGCCTGTTGTCATCGTTGGGAGAGGGGTGATGAGCGGGGGGCCAAACTTGGGGCCTCACCAAGTTAGAGTTCCAAATGGCACCCTATTCCCTATGTAGTTTCCTATATTTCCTATACACGTTGTCTACGTAGTGCCTATGTATGCCCCATAGGGCTCTAGTCAAAAATAGTGCCCAATGTAGGGAATAGGGTGCTGTTTAGGACAAACACCCTGTCTGGGCCCCGCTGGACAAGGTGGGAGGCAGCCAAGGCAAGGTAGGGAGGCAGACCCATAAATCTGCCTAAGGTCGTTGGGAGAGTGTGAAGGCTATAATCCACGAGGGACCACCTCTACCCTATCGTTACCCAGCACAGAGAGCCTGTTGTCATCGTTGGGAGAGTGTACCCAGAAGGCTATAATCCACGAGGGACCACCTCTACCCTATCGTTACCCAGCACAGAGAGCCTGTTGTCATCGTTGGGAGAGTGTCATCGTTGGGAGAGGCTATAATCCACGCTATAATCCAGGGACCACCTCTACCCTATCGTTACCCAGCACAGAGAGCCTGTTGTCATCGTTGGGAGAGTGTGAAGGCTATAATCCACGAGGGACCACCTCTACCCTAGGCTATAATCGTTACCCAGCACAGAGAGCCTGTTGTCATCGTTGGGAGAGTGTGAAGGCTATAATCCACGAGGGACCACCTCTACCCTATCGTTACCCAGCACAGAGAGCCTGTTGTCATCGTTGGGAGAGTGTGAAGGCTATAATCCACGAGGGACCACCTCTACCCTATCGTTACCCAGCACAGAGAGCCTGTTGTCATCGTTGGGAGAGTGTGAAGGCTATAATCCACGAGGGACCACCTCTACCCTATCGTTACCCAGCACAGAGAGCCTGTTGTCATCGTTGGGAGAGTGTGAAGGCTATAATCCACGAGGGACCACCTCTACCCTATCGTTACCCAGCACAGAGAGCCTGTTGTCATCGTTGGGAGAGTGTGAAGGCTATAATCCACGAGGGACCACCTCTACCCTATCGTTACCCAGCACAGAGAGCCTGTTGTCATCGTTGGGAGAGTGTGAAGGCTATAATCCACGAGGGACCACCTCTACCCTATCGTTACCCAGCACAGAGAGCCTGTTGTCATCGTTGGGAGAGTGTGAAGGCTATAATCCACGAGGGACCACCTCTACCCTATCGTTACCCAGCACAGAGAGCCTGTTGTCATCGTTGGGAGAGTGTGAAGGCTATAATCCACGAGGGACCACCTCTACCCTATCGTTACCCAGCACAGAGAGCCTGTTGTCATCGTTGGGAGAGTGTGAGCACAGAGCTATAATCCACGAGGGACCACCTCTACCCTATCGTTACCCAGCACAGAGAGCCTGTTGTCATCGTTGGGAGAGTGTGAAGGCTATAATCCACGAGGGACCACCTCTACCCTATCGTTACCCAGCACAGAGAGCCTGTTGTCATGTCACACTATCTGGAGATCCTGTCTCCTTCAACCGTCAGTCCGGTTCACAGTTTAGCACAGAACCCTGGGACCTTCTTATGAAAGACGTCTGTCCCTGTTAAACAGAGGTGAAATCTACAGGGCTCTTACGCAACTCAGACTTCACCGATACCCATAAGCAGACAAAGATGAAAGGGTAATTACAAGGCTATTTCTGTGGTGCAATTCCCTGTGATAATGTAGGCCAAAATCTGTTTGTGTTGTCTTGCCAAACTGGTGCCATTGTTTGGTATGATAATAGAGCAGGAGAGATGGCAAGACCCCACGAACAGTTCTGGGAGCTGCTTCTGCTGCCACACTACAGTAGATCTAGTACAGAATGATACGACCATGGTGACTTGTTGTCATGGGAACATGGGGTAGGGAACACTGTGAGCCTAAACGCTACGAACACTAATCGTTCTCCGGCCTTTGATTGTTTGGCTTGTCTGCAGACTCTTCAAACAGGGGATTTTGGTTGGGTAACACAGAGCAGCAGAGAATCAGTATCAAAAAACAAAAATGTTCACACACTCTTATCCAGAGGGACTTACACTAGCAATTAGGGTTAAGTTCCTTTGCTCAAGGGCACATTGACAGATTTCTGACCTAGTCACCTCAGGGTTTTGAACCTGAAACCTTTTCAAATCAAATCAAATTGTATTTGTCACATACACATGGTTAGCAGATGTTAATGTGAGTGTAGCGAAATGCTTGTGCTTCTAGATCCGACAATGCAGTAATAAAAAAATTAAATACTGCATAGTTTCCTAGGAACGCGAAGCGAGGCGGCCATTTCTGTTCCTGGCCCAACGTTCTTAACCAATCGCACGCACGCACGCACACACACACACACACACACACACACAAGGAAGGCTTTCTTGCAAGGCTGTGTCTGCTCAGAGATGCTAACTAGGGCGTTTCTTCTCACCTCTATTCTCTTCACCACTATACTCTCTAAGACAAGACCTTAAGTCTCATTTGTGCTGTTAAACTACAACACTGCACACGCATAGAGACAGAGTAAGTCCCTTTTATATTATGTGATTTAGACAGTGTTTTCTTGGTTAGCACAATAAATATTACACTGTTATGACAGCAACTTCTGTGAAGAACATATATTTTTTATTTAACTAGGCAAGTCAGATTAAGAACAAACTCTTATTTATAATGACAGCAGGTTAACTGCCTTGTTCAGAGGTAGATCAACAGATTTTTACCTTGTCAGTTCTGGGATTTGATCTAGCAACTTTTTGGTTAGTGGCTCAATACTCTAACCTACTAGGCTACCTGCCGCCCCACCAGGCTACCTGTCGCCCCACCAGGCTACCTGTCGCCCCACCAGGCTACCTGTCCCCACCAGGCTACCTGTCGCCCCACCAGGCTACCTGCCGCCCCACCAGGCTACCTGTCGCCCCACCAGGCTACCTGCCGCCCCACCAGGCTACCTGTCGCCCCACCAGGCTACCTGCCGCCCCACCAGGCTGCCTGCCGCCCCACCAGGCTGCCTGTCGCCCCGGAGCGATTATGTCTTGATAAAAGTGAGTGATGATTCGCTTAGCAACAGCTAGACGAGGGTTGATAAAAAGAGAGTGGTTCGGCAGGACATTTGTTGAGTGGGTGAGGGCGGGGGGGGGGGATAAATAAGTGTTTTCTCATTAGATGCTGTTGGGGCAGGAAAAACAGTCTGATCAAGGTCCATGGTGTGTCTATCAGGGGGAAAAGATAAGTTATCATGAATATCGAAGTCCCACTCAATGTCAAGACAAAAAAGGAGACGCTGGTTGAAAAAGTACCTCAGTTGTGATACTTGAATAAAAAAAGTAAAGAAAAAAATTCCTTAAATCACCCAGTAAAAAAATGACTCACTTGAGTAAAAGTTAAAGTCACCCAGTAAAATACTACTTGAGTAAAAGTTAAAGTCACCCAGTAAAATACTACTTGAGTAAAAGTTAAAGTCACCAAATAAAATACTACTTGAGTAAAAGTTAAAGTCACCCAGTAAAATACTACTTGAGTAAAAGTTTGAAAAGTATTCGGTTTTAAATACTGGAAAAAGTGTACTGAACGTCCATACTACTTGGGGCGGCAGGGTACCTTAGTGGTTAGAGTGTAGGCCTAGTAACCGGAAGGTTGCAAGTTCATACCAGTCAGCCAGGGACACACTCAACAATCGGACATCATTTACAGTCAGCCAGGGACACACTCAACAATCAGACCTCATTTACAGTCAAATAGGACACACCTCCACAATCAGACATCATTTACAGTCCCGAGCTGACAAGGTACAAATCTGTCATTCTGCCAAGGTTAAATAAACCTGTCATTCTGCCCCATAAACAGGCAGTTAACCCACTGTTCCTAGGCTGTCATTGAAAATAAGAATTTGTTCTTAACAATGACTTGCTTAGTTAAATAAAGGTTCAGCCAGGGAAAAAAATACATTTTGCAGACATCATTTACAAAGGGGCATATTCCTAATATTAAGCAAATCAGACGACACAATTTTCTTGTTTTTTTTTACAACACTCAGACACCATTTACAGTCAGCCAGGGACACACTCCAACACTCAGACATCATTTACAGTCAGCCATGACAACCTGTTATGTTGATAGGTGTGTGAATTGGACCATATTTTTGGAGTCAGGGAAAATGTATGGGAGTAAAAAGCACATGTAAATAGTATAGTAAAGTACAGCTACTGATAAATAACTCGGCCCGACACATTTTTGTGACAATTTGTGATGCTCAAATTTTTTTATTTATAATTCACTGGAAATAGTTCAGAAACGTATGTTTCCAAAAAAAATGTTGATTAACAATTGTTTATTATCATAGAAACGGAAACTCTGTTGAAGCTTGAGCTTGAAAAAAGCATGAAACATACAGTAGAAACGCCCTTCCTTTTTCTTCCATCTGTCATATGAACCTCAACTGGTAAATACTCTGCTACACTTGCTCTTTCTCAAATACACACGTGTGTGTGTGTGTGTGTGTGTGTGTGTGTGTGTGTGTGTGTGTGTGTGTGTGTGTGTGTGTGTGTGTGTGTGTGTGTGTGTGTGTGTGTGTGTGTGTGTGTGTGTGTGTGTGTGTGTGTGTGTGTGTGTGTGTGTGTGTGTGTGTGTGTGTGTGTGTGTGTGTGTGTGTGGTAAGATGAGTCCTTCTCATGTCTGTTGTTGTGGTAGTGACCTCTCCAGGCAAACACACGTGTGTGTGTCTGTGTCTGTGTGCGTGTGTCTATTTGTGATTTCCTGTGCCCTCCCTAATCGGTTTATGAAAGTTTACCTGACAGTGAGCCAACAGTAAAAGTTCCATTGCTTAGAGGATATAACTGTTGACAAGATATAACACAAATGGAATGTTCCATGTTGGCTTGGCTAGCTCTATGATCAACAGTACATGAAGGAACCGATGATTTACATCAACTTCACCCACTCTTTATCCACACATGTCCTGCTCGCACAAGTTCACTACCATGTCTACACATAATGAAACTTACTTTGGTTTCAATGCCAACGAGTTGGCCTACAGGCCCTAGGCTATGATTTAGTGTTGCAGTGTTGATGAGCTTGTTCAATGAGATCAAACAAAAGTAGTTCCTTCTGACCTGTCCCTGTTAATGCACCAACTTTCTCACCAACACCTCTCACCGAATATGTAGAAGGAACATATGGATGAAGAGCTATATTTAGAACGGAAACTATTCTCATTGTCTGGTGACCATGACTTGGTTGAGCTATACCTTTATGTTTTGGGTTGGTTACGCCTAAATGGCGGTGTACCTGGCGCAGACAAAACATGCAGTGGTTGCTTTCCGGATGGTTTTCTATTTGTTTGGCGGCCGGGTATATCAACAGACCCTCTGCTACGTCAACTTACCCTTATATATGAACCATGTACAGTACCAGTCAAAAGCTTGGACACACCTACTCATTGCAGAGTTTTTCTTTATTTTGACTATTTTCTACATTGTAGAATAACTATGAAATAACACATATGGAATCATGTAGTAATTGTTAAACAAATCAAAATATAGTTTATATTTGAGATTCTTCAAAGTAGCCACCCTTTGCCTTGATGACAGCTTTGCACATTCTTGGCATTCTCTCAACCAGCTTCATAAGGAATGCTTTTTCAATGGTCTTGAAGGAGTTCCCACATATGCTGAGCACTTGTTGGCTGCTTTTCCTTCACTCTGTGGTTCAACTCATCCCAAACCATCTTAATTGGGTTGAGGTTGGGTGATTGTGGAGGCCAGGTCATCTGATGCAGCACTCCATCACTCTCCTTGGTCAAATAGCCATTACACAGTCTGAAGGTGTGTGTTGGGTCATTGTCCTGTTGAAAAACAAATGATAGTCCCACTAAGCGCAAACCAGATGGGATGGCATATCGCTGGTAGCCATGCTGGTTAAGTGTGCCTTGAATTCCACCGTTCAAATGTTCATTGCTCGTGTTTCTTGGCTCAAGCTAGTCTCTTCTTATTATTGGTGTCCTTTAGTAGTGGTTTCTTTGCAGCAATTTGACAATGAAGGCCCGACTCACGCAGTCTCCTCTGAACAGTTGATGTTGAGATGTGTCTATTCCTTGAACTCTGTGAAGCATTTATTTGGGCTGCAATCTGAGACGCAGTTAACTCTAATGAATTGATCCTCTACATCAGAGGTAACTCTGGGTTTTCCTTTCCTGTGATAGTCCTCATGAGAGCCAGCTTCATCTTAGCACCTGATGGTTTCTGAGACTGCACTTGAAGAAACTTTCAAGGTTCTTGAAATTGTCCTTGTTGACTGACCTTCATGTCTTAAAGTAAAGATGGACTGTCATTTCCCTTTGCTTATTTGAGCTGTTCTTGCCATGATATGGACTTGGTATTTTACCAAACAGGGCTATCTTCCGTATACCACCCCTACCTTGTCACAGCACAACTGATTGTTTCAAACGCATTAAGATGAAAATAAATTCTACAAATTAACTTTTAACAAGGCACACCTGTTAATGTAAATACATTCCAGGTGACTACCTCATGAAGCTGGTTGAGAGAATGCCAAGAGTGGGCAAAACTGTCATCAAGGCAAAGGGTGGCTACTTTGAAGAATCTCAAATATAAAATATATTTTGATTTGATTTGATTTTTAAAAACATGTGTTTGGTTACTACATGATTCCATATGTGTTATTTCATAGTTTTGATGTCTGCACTATTATTCTACAATGTAGACAATAGTACAAAATAATGAAAAACCCTGCAATGAGAAGGTGTGTCCATTGTCATTGTAAACAAACACTGTATAGCCTCATAACATGGTTAAAAATATACATTTTATATGATGGGTGTTCAGTCCTTGCATCCATAGCTTTGTCTATTCATATGAGAGTGGTTACATTTCCCCATACCTCAGCTTTTTACCAAAACAGACATGGGGTGACAGTTTTGTTATCGTTTCATCTGTGGATTTGCCCTTTAAACGGCTGCATATTATCAAGGTGTCAAAGTGTCACCAACAAAAATGTAAACAATCGGCCTGTAGAAAATGCAGAATATGGCATTCATTTTTCACATGTAAATAGCACTTTTCAGTAGTGCTCAAAACATGCCATTCCTCGAGCGCAGCATTTATTTTTCAACTGGAATCAATGAGCCCAATCAATCCTCAACGACAAAATCATTAACGACAGAGTAGGGCTGGCTAATATGTCCTTAGTTTTGGTGTCATGCTCAGGTAAAACAATTTGGCTAGTCTATACTTCCATATTTCCAAGTCCTATTGTTGAAGATCAAGAGGTATAACATTTATTGGAATGACTGGAATTCTAATAGACTTTGGTTTTTAATGTAAAGATATAATTTAATCATATTATTATATGTAGTAGAAAGCGATGAGTTTAGAAGAAGCCTAAATAACCAACCCATAAAGTAAAAATAAACATCCATATGTGGCCAGCTATGTGAACTTTAACATTGATTTATACTGCAATATCAAATCAAATCAAATCAAATTTATTTATATAGCCCTTCGTACATCAGCTGATATCTCAAAGTGCTGTACAGAAACCCAGCCTAAAACCCCAAACAGCAAACAATGCAGGTGTAAAAGCACGGTGGCTAGGAAAAACTCCCTAGAAAGGCCAAAACCTAGGAAAAAACCTAGAGAGGAACCGGGCTATGTGGGGTGGCCAGTCCTCTTCTGGCTGTGCCGGGTAGAGATTATAACAGAACATGACCAAGATGTTCAAATGTTCATAAATGACCAGCATGGTCAAATAATAATAAGGCAGAACAATAGATGTTGTTTAATTGGTAAATATTTATTTTGTCTTCTTCTAATGCCTCTTAAGGGGAAATTAATCTAAAAGTAACGGAATGTAATCAGATTCGTTTGGGGTAATCCCAAAATTACGTTACTTATTAAAATTATGGACAGGTAACGGATTACATTTATAAAGTAACCCAACCCTGCCTGTTAGTGATGGCTAAAATACCTTTATGCATGTACATTGCATGTACATTGCATCAAGCGAAGTCCCATAGGACATTGAGTCACAATTCACTACATTTTATAAACGTTTTTTCCTCCAGTGGTCCTTGTCTCTAACGTAATCAACAGACATGGACATTTAACATCGTATCAGTCCGTTCATTATATGACGTCAGTTGTACTCTGCAGCGACTTGACCAATGAGTTAAGAGACATTGTAAATGAGCTGAGGCGCTCATGTAGTAAGATCATTCTCGTTCAGCGGCAACCAGATAAGTATATTGCAGAACCTGGGTGATACGCACGACTGGGTTGAAAATTATTGAAGGAAACATTCGCTTTTTTTAATTGTCGTTACCAATTGACCAAATCTTGATGGCTGTTTTGTTCGCAAAATAAAACGTTTCGTTGCGACATTCACATGTGTTCTTTTTGACACGACAAGCGGATATTTTACACTTCCCCGGAGTCAGAGAGAAGACGAGGCGCTCAAAATGAAGTATAAAGTAAGTTACTGTTCACAAAGTCATTGAAATGAGATCTTCAGGAATTCACTAACAAGGTTGTTGTAACGGATTTATTAAATGATTGTGTGATTATAAACTGGCAAAACACCAATATTTTATCTCCTTCAGACTAGACTTTACGTAGCCTAGGGCTATGTATTGGGGAAAAGTTAACTATTTTCACCACAAATAAAAACAAGAATGAACCTGAGTTAGTTTCAGTTTAGATGTAACAATGTTGTAACAACAGTGTTGTAGGCTAACCGCATTTGTGTAACAATGTTACCCAGGGAGACATTTAGACCACCGCTGCCTTGGGATGTCAACGCGGGAAGAGGGTGTTCCGTGGTCTGTCAGTTCGTTCTTTGGCCTCCAGTCATAAACAGGGACATTACGATATTAATTACATTGGTTTAAAATATATATGTCAGGTTGCTTTCTCTGTGCGTTAGGCTATGCGCTCATCCAAAGTGGGCGAAGTGGGATTTAAAGTGCTGAAGTGATGCTCGAATCGCATGCGACGCTGAATACTAGCCTACATAAGAATGCTCTCCTCTACCGATGAATTCTCTCTCCTCTTCCCAATAATTCCCTCTCCTCTTTCCAATAATTCCCTCTCCTCTTCCCAATAATTCCCTCTCCTCTTCCCAATAATTCCCTCCTCTTCCCAATAATAATTCCCTCTTCCTCTGCCCATGGGTCGATTTATTTCGGAGTAATCAAATACTCATGCGTTGACAGTGAATGCTATACCTTCACGGGTAATATATAATACATGATTGTATCGAATCAGGTTACTTAGTAGGAGGATATGTCGGCACAGTCATTCTGAGTTATCTCTCTGTATCCCCTTGCTGTCCGTTCGACCGTGGCTGTAGCTTTGTTTGGGCATTATATTTAGTTTACACTCCAGGTCTGACGAACAAACGAGACATTCAGTGAAGTTGATTTAACCCATTCTACTCTGTGGGTGTGAGTCCTAGCACTGACTGGCCTGTTGTAGCAAGTAAACCTCTTTATACATAATTGTCTCCATGACATAGCATATTCGTTTTTTTTTAAAGCTGCTTAGATTGCATAATTGAATAAACTTCACTGTTCATGAGATCTGTAAAGAAACAGATTGCCCAATCAGGGCCTGGCTATGCCTCAGCATCAGCATTAATTCCTGCCTTGGGGGCATGGAGCTGTCTGTCTCTCAACTCCTAAGTCAAGAAAACCTGACCTTTCCGTCACCATTAACAAACTCTGTAAGGCATTGATTGGAGCTTATGAAAAGACCCTTCTTCCTACTATTGGTTTGAGGTTCAGTACTCTTCTCGATTGGAATGCTTTTGTCTACTTCACACTATCAAGGAAATGTAGGGCACTTGGCAAGAGAGCTGGTCATACGTTCTGGAACCGACTGATGGTGCTGTTTGGAATCCTCCAAAATACTGTACTTACTGAAATAACCACCTCTGTTGTTCTTTATTGGAGTCATGTGCTTGTGTCTGAAGTCTGTGTTATCAGACCATATTAGGAATGTCAGAGCTGACTGTCATGCAAAGCTGTGATGTAGTTTTCTGGTGTTTCGGTATTATTAAGGGCCAATGACTTCAGTGTTAAATTACCACAACGCTGTAATACTCGGCATGGCCTTAATCTTTGGGAAAATAACCCACATCTAGATTAGTGTTAGAAGACCCCTCATTAGTATTAGAAGTCCACTTCACACTTCTGAGTGCATGGCGCATGCAGGCTTTCCCTAAGGGAAAAGTGATTGCGGAAAGTGATTGCGGCGTCATGTGTGTTTCGTCATGCCTGTGTATTCAGCCTTATACTCCAGGGCTCTTTAGGGCTACAGGGTTTGTTATCAGGCCCTGTAGGGGCTGGATCGGTATACTCCTCTCTACTACTCTCTACTACTCCTCTCTACTACTCTCTACTACTCTCTACTACTCTCTACTACTCCTCTCTACTACTCTCTACTACTCCTCTCTACTACTCCACTCCTCTCTACTACTCTCTACTACTCCTCTCTACTACTCTCTACTACTCTCTACTACTCTCTACTACTCCCTCTACTCCACTCCTCTCTACTACTCTCTACTACTCTCTACTACTCCCTCTACTCCACTCCTCTCTACTACTCCACTCCTCTCTACTACTCTCTACTACTCCACTCCTCTCTACTACTCCACTCCTCTCTACTACTCTCTACTACTCCACTCCTCTCTACTACTCCACTCCTCTCTACTACTCTCTACTACTCCACCCCTCTCTACTACTCTCTACTACTCCACTCCTCTCTACTACTCTCTCTACTCCACTCCTCTCTACTACTCTCTACTACTCCACTCCTCTCTACTACTCTCTCTACTCCACTCCTCTCTACTACTCTCTACTACTCCACTCCTCTCTACTACTCCACTCCTCTCTACTACTCTCTCTACTCCACTCCTCTCTACTACTCTCTCTACTACTCCACTCCTCTCTACTACTCTCTACTACTCCACTCCTCTCTACTACTCTCTACTACTCCACTCCTCTCTACTACTCTCTCTACTCCACTCCTCTCTACTACTCTCTACTACTCCACTCCTCTCTACTACTCTCTATTACTCCACTCCTCTCTCTCCTCTCTCTACTACTCCACTCCTCTCTACTACTCTCTCTACTACTCCACTCCTCTCTACTACTCTCTACTACTACACTCCTCTCTACTACTCTCTCTACTCCACTCCTCTCTACTACTCTCTACTACTCCACTCCTCTCTACTACTCTCTGTACTCCACTCCTCTCTACTACTCTCTCTACTACTCCACTCCTCTCTACTACTCTCTACTACTCCACTCCTCTCTACTACTCTCTACTACTCCACTCCTCTCTACTACTCTCTCTACTCCACTCCTCTCTACTACTCTCTACTACTCCACTCCTCTCTACTACTCTCTATTACTCCACTCCTCTCTCTCCTCTCTCTACTACTCCACTCCTCTCTACTACTCTCTCTACTACTCCACTCCTCTCTACTACTCTCTATTACTCCACTCCTCTCTCTCCTCTCTCTACTACTCCACTCCTCTCTACTACTCTCTATTACTCCACTCCTCTCTACTACTCTCTATTACTCCACTCTTCTCTCTCCTCTCTCTACTACTCCACTCCTCTCTACTACTCTCTATTACCCCACTCCTCTCTACTACTCTCTACTACTCCACTCCTCTCTCTCCTCTCTCTACTACTCCACTCCTCTCTACTACTCTCTACTACTCTCTACTACTCTACTCCTCTCTCTACTACTCCACTCCTTCCTCTACTACTCTCTACTACTCCACTCCACTCTCTACTACTCCACTCCTTCCTCTACTACTCTCTACTACTCCACTCCACTCTCTAATACTCTCTACTACTCTACTCCTCTCTCTACTACTCTCTACTACTCCACTCCACTCTCTACTACTCCACTCCTCTCTACTATTCTCTACTACTCCACTCCTCTCTACTACTCTCTCTACTACTCCACTCCTCTCTACTACTCTCTATTACTCCACTCCACTCCTCTCTCTCCTCTCTCTACTACTCCACTCCTCTCTACTACTCTCTATTACTCCACTCCTCTCTACTACTCTCTATTACTCCACTCCTCTCTCTCCTCTCTCTACTACTCCACTCCTCTCTACTACTCTCTATTACTCCACTCCTCTCTACTACTCTCTACTACTCCACTCCTCTCTCTCCTCTCTCTACTACTCCACTCCTCTCTACTACTCTCTACTACTCCACTCCTCTCTCTCCTCTCTCTACTACTCCACTCCTCTCTACTACTCTCTACTACTCCACTACTCTCTACTACTCTCTACTACTCCACTCCTCTCTAGTACACTCTAGTACTCTCTACTACTCCACTCCTCTCTACTACTCCTCTCTACTACTCTCTCCTACTCTACTCCTCTCTACTACTCCACTACTCTCTACTACTCTCTACTACTCCACTACTCTCTACTACTCTCTACTACTCCACTCCTCTCTAGTACACTCTACTTCTCTCTACTACTCCACTCCTCTCTCTACTACTCCTCTCCTCTCTCTACTACTCTCTAATACTCTCTACTTCTCCACTCCTCTCTCTACTACTCCACTCCTTTCTCTACTACTCTCTACTACCCCACTCCACTCTCTACTACTCCACTCCTCTCTCTACTACTCCTCTCCTCTCTTTACTACTCTCTAATACTCTCTACTTCTCCACTCCTCTCTCTACTACTCCACTCCTTTCTCTACTACCCCAATCCTCTCTCTACTACTCCACTCCTCTCTCTACTACTCCACTCCCTTCTCTACTGCTCTCTACTACTCCACTCCTTTCTCTACTACTCTCTAATAGTCTCTACTACTCCACTTTCTACTACTCCACTCCTTTCTCTACTACTCTCTACTACTCCACTCCTCTCTCTACTACTCCACTCTTCTCTCAACTACTCCACTCCTCTCTCCACTACTCCACTCCTCTCTCTACTACTCCACGCCTTTCTCTACTACTCCACTCTTCTCTCTACTACTCCACTCCTTTCTCTAGTACTCTACTGCTCCACTCCTCTCTCTACTACTCCACTCCTTTCTCTACTACTCCACTCCTTTCTCTAGTACTCTACTGCTCCACTCCTCTCTTTACTACTCCACTCCTTTCTCTACTACTCCACTCCTCTCTACTACTCTCTACTACTCCACTCGACCCTCTACTACTCTCTACTACCCCACTCCTCTCTCTTCTACTCCACCCCTCTCTCTACTCCTCCACTCCTTTCTCTACTGCTCTCTACTACTCCACTCCTCTCTCTACTACTCGACTTCTTTCTCTACTACTCTCTAATAGTCTCTACTACTCCACGCCACTCTCTACTACTCCACTCCTTTCTCTACTACTCTCTACTACTCCACTCCTCTCTCTACTACTCCACTCCTCTCTCTACTACTCGACTTCTTCTCTACTACTCTCTAATAGTCTCTACTACTCCACTCCACTCTCTACTACTCCACTCCTTTCTCTACTACTCTCAACTACTCCACTCCTCTCTCTACAACTCCATCACTCTCTCTACTACTTCACTCCTCTCTCTACTACTCTCTACTTCTCTACTACTCTCTACTACTCTACTCCACTCTCTACTACTCTCTACTACTCCACTCCTCTCTCTACTACTCTCTACTACTCTCTACTTCTCTACTACTCTCTACTACTCTCTACTACTCTACTCCACTCTCTACTCCTCTCTACTACTCTACTCCACTCTCTACTACTCTCTACTACTCCACTCCTCTCTCTACTACTCTCTACTACTCTCTACTTCTCTACTACTCTCTACTACTCTCTACTACTCTACTCCTCTCTCTACTACTCCACTCCTTCCTCTACTACTCTCTACTACTCCACTCCACTCTCTACTACTCCACTCCTTCCTCTACTACTCTCTACTACTCCACTCCACTCTCTAATACTCTCTACTACTCTACTCCTCTCTCTACTACTCTCTACTACTCCACTCCACTCTCTACTACTCCACTCCACTCTCTACTACTCTCTACTACTCCACTCCTCTCTCTACTATTCTCTACTACTCCACTCCTTCCTCTACTACTCTCTACTACTCTCTACTATTCTCTACTACTCCACTCTTCTCTCTACTACTCTCTACTACTCCACTCCTTCCTCTACTACTCTCTACTACTCCACTCCTCTCTCTACTACTCCTCTTCTCTCTCCACTACTCTCTACTACTCTCTACTCTGCCACGTTTGTCTGAGAGGGCTTAGCAATAGCACAGACACCACCACACCATTCAATCTGTGATAACCTATCTTTATTATGCAACGGAACAAAGAAAGGGAAGGTTGGACGTATGCTAGGCTGGGATAGGTCAGGCAGTCAGGGACCTGACCTCTGGTTACACTTCACAGGATGAGTCCCAAATGCCACCCTATGTAGTGCACTACTTTTTTACCAGGGTCCATTAGCCTGTGGTCAAAAGTAGTCCACTATATAGATTAAATGACACACTAATAGCTATCTTCTGTCTGTTCCTGAGTCAGCCATTCTGGTTGACAGTTTACAGCCTTTGTCTTCTGACATAGCCCAGTTTAATCCAGTTAAATATTGACAGGAAGTGTTCTGTCCCTTCTATCAGATGCTCCTCCTCTTACTGGAGGTGAATTATTCATAGCGCTGAAGTGTTAAGTATTAAATTCCTCCTGGATTGTTTATGTTTTGCCCTGTGAACACAGAATGCGTACCAAATGACAAACTATTCCCTGGCCTATATAGTCCACTACTTTTCTCAAACCACCCGGGTCAGATGAAATGGACTCGCTGGCTACCTGCCGGACTGTCTGGGGTTCACAGATTCATAACACCGGACTGTCTGGGGTTCACAGATTCATAACACTGGACTGTCTGGGGTTCACAGATTCATAACATTGGACTGTCTGGGGTTCACAGATTCATAACATTGGACTGTCTGGGGTTCACAGATTCATAACACCGGACTGTCTGGGGTTCACAGATTCATAACACCGGACTGTCTGGGGTTCACAGATTCATAACACCGGACTGTCTGGGGTTCACAGATTCATAACATTGGACTGCCTGGGGTTCACAGATTCATAACACTGGACTGTCTGGGGTTCACAGATTCATAACACCGGACTGTCTGGGGTTCACAGATTCATAACACCGGACTGTCTGGGGTTCACAGATTCATAACACCGGACTGTCTGGGGTTCACAGATTCATAACACCGGACTGTCTGGGGTTCACAGATTCATAACACCGGACTGTCTGGGGTTCACAGATTCATAACATTGGACTGCCTGGGGTTCACAGATTCATAACACTGGACTGTCTGGGGTTCACAGATTCATAACACCGGACTGTCTGGGGTTCACAGATTCATAACACCGGACTGTCTGGGGTTCACAGATTCATAACATTGGACTGCCTGGGGTTCACAGATTCATAACACCGGACTGTCTGGGGTTCACAGATTCATAACATTGGACTGTCTGGGGTTCACAGATTCATAACACCGGACTGTCTGGGGTTCACAGATTCATAACACCGGACTGTCTGGGGTTCACAGATTCATAACATTGGACTGCCTGGGGTTCACAGATTCATAACACTGGACTGTCTGGGGTTCACAGATTCATAACACCGGACTGTCTGGGGTTCACAGATTCATAACACCGGACTGTCTGGGGTTCACAGATTCATAACATTGGACTGCCTGGGGTTCACAGATTCATAACATTGGACTGTCTGGGGTTCACAGATTCATAACACCGGACTGTCTGGGGTTCACAGATTCATAACACCGGACTGTCTGGGGTTCACAGATTCATAACATTGGACTGCCTGGGGTTCACAGATTCATAACACTGGACTGTCTGGGGTTCACAGATTCATAACACCGGACTGTCTGGGGTTCACAGATTCATAACACCGGACTGTCTGGGGTTCACAGATTCATAACATTGGACTGTCTGGGGTTCACAGATTCATAACATTGGACTGCCTGGGGTTCACAGATTCATAACACTGGACTGCCTGGGGTTCACAGATTCATAACACCGGACTGTCTGGGGTTCACAGATTCATAACATTGGACTGCCTGGGGTTCACAGATTCATAACACTGGACTGCCTGGGGTTCACAGATTCATAACACTGAAACAGGGAAGAGAGAGAGAGAGGGAGAGAGAGGGAGAGAGAGGAAGAGAGAGAGAGAGAGGGAGAGAGAGGGAGAGAGGGGGAGAGAGGGGGAGAGAGGGAGAGAGAGGGAGAGAGGGGGAGAGAGGGAGAGAGGGGGAGAGGGGGGAGAGAGGGAGAGAGGGGGAGAGAGGGAGAGAGAGAGAGAGAGAGGGGGAGAGAGGGGGAGAGGAGAGAGAGGAGAGAGAGAGAGAGAGGGGGAGAGAGGGAGAGAGAGGGAGAGGAGGGGAGAGGGGGAGAGAGGGAGAGAGAGAGAGAGAGAGAGGGGGAGAGAGAATATCCTGGAGGAAAATGTAAAAGACAGCAGAGGGATAAGATAGGTCATAAGGGGTCATACACTACTCATTAATCAAATGTAGAACTTTTATTATTCAGAAACATACCGTCACATACCACCAGACCATCAAGAAATTAGAAAAATATTGTGATGTGTATATTTTGGTCATAATGGCTCAGTCCTACATACCCATAGTAGTTCAACATCCACCCCCTTTAAGCTGGTTCTTTTGAGACTAACAGTACATAAACCGTGGTAGAAATAGCTCCACCACCACAGTAAAGACTGATTAGGTGAACCGAACTTCTTCTGGGGTGTGTTTTCTCTCTTTCTTCTTCTGGGGTGTGTTTTCTCTCTTTCTTCTTCTGGGGTGTGTTTTCTCTCTTCTTCTGGGGTGTGTTTTCTCTCTTCTTCTGGGGTGTGTTTTCTCTCTTTCTTCTTCTGGGGTGTGTTTTCTCTCTTTCTTCTTCTGGGGTGTGTTTTCTCTCTTTCTTCTTCTGGGGTGTGTTTTCTCTCTTCTTCTGGGGTGTGTTTTCTCTCTTTCTTCTTCTGGGGTGTGTTTTCTCTCTTTCTTCTTCTGGGGTGTGTTTTCTCTCTTCTTCTGGGGTGTGTTTTCTCTCTTTCTTCTTCTGGGATGTGTTTTCTCTCTTCTTCTGGGGTGTGTTTTCTCTCTTTCTTGCGGGCTCAGGTGCCAGGCAGCGGTCCAAAGAGAATGGGGGCGGAGGAGAGACTGAAGACATTGTTCTGCAAGCCAGTGATTGAGGACAGAGGAGGGGGGGTTTCTAATACTGAAAGAGAAAGAAACTGAAAGAAATAGGAAGTGGGGTAGGCGGAGCGAGGGGAAATAGAGCTGGGTGTGTGAGATGGGGGTGGGGTGGTTGGGTCCAGGAGCTCCCCATGACTAAAACCCTCCTGGAGGAATGTGTATGGAGAGGTTAGTCAGAAGATGCACTTGATTGTTTCAAGGTTTCCCCTTCTCATTGGCTACGAGAGTTTAGCCCAGCTAGGGGGCCCACCAAGAGTTCACAGTCTTTTCAGTGTGTGTGTGTGTGTGTGTGTGTGTGTGTGTGTGTGTGTGTGTGTGTGTGTGTGTGTGTGTGTGTGTGTGTGTGTGTGTGTGTGTGTGTGTGTGTGTGTGTGTGTGTGTGTGTGTGTGTGTGTGTGTGTGTGTGTGTGTGTGTGTGTGTGTGTGTGTGGCATTGCTCAGAAAGATCACTTCTCCGTCCGTGCAGGCATTTGTATTCTCCAGGAGAAGAACAGGGTTGATTCATGGAGCAGATTTCAGCCACAGTTGAACTATACCAATCCTCTCCTTTGTTGTAAGGCCTTTCTCCCACAAATCAACCTTTTACTGAGGGAGCCTGTACCCGTGTAATTACAAAGACATTGTTATGCAGGTACATTGGTATGACACGACCATTGCATTTCAATGTACTTACTTTCAATATCAAATCATTCTTAGTCCTTTCAATATAAGACCCCACAAAACAGACTCGCTATGTTGTTTACATAAGGTGGTGAAAAGTTTGGGAGTCGTTTTAGAGTGTAGTTTGCTTGTACGCTTGCATAAGTGTTTGTGTGTGTGTGTGTGTGTGTACTCAGTTTCTCTACACCTCTCTGGAGATATTTCTCTGAATTCTCCCTCTTGTTGCCCCCACTTCACCCCCCCCCCTCGTCAACAAAATGTTCCACTGTGAGCTGCGTGAAGAGCACATTCCCCTGCTATGAATGAACAAAGGTTCCACACCCCCTGCTGTGCCATTGCACTGTGGGCCCGAGCATTACCATGTGGGGAGAGGCAGAATGCATTACGGGCCGCGGCGCCTGAGAGTTCTCTGCCTTACATCAATAACAATACAAAACCAATCATTTCCATGTTTAACCTTAGGAGGAAATCAATCAAACTGATCCTAGATCTCTCTGAGATGGTTGTGAATATGGGCCTGGGTCAAAAGTTGTTCACCGTCTAGGGAATAGGGTGCCATTTGGGATTCCGTCCTGATGTCAAACTAAAAGAACGTGGACAGCTGAGAACATGGTGGTCCGGCCAAGAAGTCCCCATGCTGCTAAGCCATTCTCAAGCTCAGCTTTCACAACAAATTGCCTTGTATGCAAGCAGCTACTGTGCGTTTAGTGCCTGGCAGAGTCAGTGTGGGTGTCTGTGTTAGAGTGAGTAAATAGCAGTGTCTACGTTAGTTGCTATTTTGTAAGCCGGCAAATATCTTGTTTTATAATGTCACTCTTTGTGGAGTAAATACTCTTCTTTTGTTCCCCAAAGTGGTCCGTTTATGAATGAAAGATACTACGATGGAGGACGTTTTATATTTTTGTGTTCGGGCAGAACCTCTTTGTGGAGTAAATACTCTCCTTTTTTCCCCAAAGTGGTCCGTTTATGAATGAAAGATACTACGATGGAGGACATTTTATATTTTTGTGTTCGGGCAGAACCTCTTTGTGGAGTAAATACTCTCCTTTTTTCCCCAAAGTGGTCCGTTTATGAATGAAAGATACTACGATGGAGGACGTTTTATATTTTTGTGTTCGGGCAGAACCTCTTTGTGGAGCGTGAAATTGAGAGGACAGTGTGAAGCGAACCTGGTGTGTTTCTATGTAAAGCCATGAAATGTGTTCCTGTAGAGATACCGTAAACACATCGTACATCTTGGCCAATAGCTTTGACGGATTATGTCCCCAAGGGTTACTAGGTTACACCCCCCCCCCTTGGCATCTTTTACGCCCCTTATCCCTCTTAATAGAACACCCTTCTTCCCCAGAGCTGAGACCTCCTTTATCTTTGATCCCATGAATGTGGTTACATTAGTTGAGAGTCAAAAGTCTTCTGGCATGGCTTTTAGGTATGTCAAGGACTGTATTACACAATACACTACTATACTGAGCCTTTGGAGAAGGCAATTCAATACACTACTATACTGAGCCCTTTGGAGAAGGCTATTCAATACACTACTATACTGAGCCCTTTGGAGAAGGCTATTCAATACACTACTATACTGAGCCCTTTGGAGAAGGCAATTCAATACACTACTATACTGAGCCCTTTGGAGAAGGCCCTTTGGAGAAGGCAATTCAATACACTACTATACTGAGCCTTTGGAGAAGGCAATTCAATACACTACTATACTGAGCCCTTTGGTGAAGGCTATTCAATACACTACTATACTGAGCCCTTTGGAGAAGGCTATTCAATACACTACTATACTGAGCCCTTTGGAGAAGGCTATTCAATACACTACTATACTGAGCCCTTTGGAGAAGGCTATTCAATACACTACTATACTGAGCTGAGCCCTTTGGAGAAGGCTATTCAATACACTACTATACTGAGCCCTTTGGAGAAGGCTATTCAATACACTACTATACTGAGCCCTTTGGAGAGCCCTTTGGAGAAGGCTATTCAATACACTACTATACTGAGCCCTTTGGAGAAGGCTATTCAATACACTACTATACTGAGCCCTTTGGAGAAGGCTATTCAATACACTACTATACTGAGCCCTTTGGAGAAGGCTATTCAATACACTACTATACTGAGCCCTTTTGGTGAAGGCTATTCAATACACAATTCAAATAATATACCCGTGTGTAGCTATGTTATCTGTGTTATTTTCTGTGGTAGAGGGTGTCAGTTGTCTACGTGGCCAGACAGAGATAAATCAGGCTAGAGTCTGAGTGTGTAAACAGGAACTGCTTCAGGCTAAGGAGGAATGGGGTGGAAATGGAGAGGAGAGAGGTGGACATCATGTCATCAATGTGACAATAAACTAACAAACTGAGGGCTGACCCAAGGGTACGGAAGACATTTGTTTTACGTAATGGGTTTGGAGACGGTCAGACTGTACTCTGTAATTGGGGTCAATGAAGATCTTTAGATGTTGCGCTATCTGACATTCTGACCTGGCCACAATTTAAAGCTTTCATCTAGACTTTTACTGCTAGTCTTCGTTGAAAGTTGGTTTGGTGAAAGTTGGTGAGGGTGGAATACCTAACCAACACAGTAGACATGGGTACATCCACAAGAGAGTCTCAAATGGGAAGGGTTCTATCAACAATATTAGATTTGACCTTTGATGAATGTGAAACGATCACATGTAAGACTGAAATCGATGACACCTACGTCTGTTCTGAAACTCAACACGCAGGGTGGAAGGTACGGGGCTGTATCGACTGAGGACATCAGTTTGGTGCTAGCCTACATCTTGTGGAAATGTCAAGGTGAAGCTTAGCGCGCGTGTGTGGTTTGTACCAACATGCATTGCAGTTAGACACTACATTGCATATCATATCCTGTTGAAGTTACAGTTGCCATGGTGTCACTGTTTACTGGAAGATTTCGGTGATACTATCAATGTGTCCCTGTGTGTAACGGAATATAGTGAATCATAGATGAGAGGAGGAAGGTGGGTGACAACGAGCTCCTCTTATATTTATATACCATTTCCCCTATATAGGTCGTTTACAATAAAACCCTCACAAAAGCGTTCAAGTTGGCTGCTGGGGAGCAAGGAGACACCCAGCTCTGCTAAAACCATTGACAACTATATGCCGTTTTCAAGGGATTGTTAAATAAATGTTCAAACTCATTTGGTTTTAATATCATCTCTTGAAGAGCATCGTGAGAACTACACCGTTCCTATTATTCCACATTGAGCTCTGTCAACAGAGTTGTACAGCAACCAGTAAACATCAATTGATTTGTACATATTGTACTGTAGTCTGTAGCTGGACTGTAGTGTTGATTTGTACATATTGTACTGTAGTCTGTAGCTGGACTGTAGTGTTGATTTAGTCTGTAGCTGGACTGTAGTGTTGATTTAGTCTGTAGCTGGACTGTAGTGTTGATTTACTACTGTACTGTAGTCTGTAGCTGGACTGCAGTGTTGATTTACTACTGTACTGTAGTCTGTAGCTGGACTGCAGCGTTGATTTACTACTGTACTGTAGTCTGTAGCTGGACTGTAGTGTTGATTTACTACTGTACTGTAGTCTGTAGCTGGACTGTAGTGTTGATTTACTACTGTACTGTAGTCTGTAGCTGGACTGTAGTGTTGATTTACTACTGTACTGTAGTCTGTAGCTGGACTGTAGTGTTGATTTACTACTGTACTGTAGTCTGTAGCTGGACTGCAGCGTTGATTTACTACTGTACTGTAGTCTGTAGCTGGACTGCAGCGTTGATTTACTACTGTACTGTAGTCTGTAGCTGGACTGTAGCGTTGATTTACTACTGTACTGTAGTCTGTAGCTGGACTGCAGCGTTGATTTACTACTGTACTGTAGTCTGTAGCTGGACTGTAGCGTTGATTTACTACTGTACTGTAGTCTGTAGCTGGACTGCAGCGTTGATTTACTACTGCAGTGTAGTCTGTAGCTGGACTGTAGTGTTGATTTACTACTGTACTGTAGTCTGTAGCTGGACTGTAGTGTTAATTTACTACTGTACTGTAGTCTGTAGCTGGACTGTAGTGTTGATTTACTACTGTACTGTAGTCTGTAGCTGGACTGTAGTGTTGATTTACTACTGTACTGTAGTCTGTAGCTGGACTGTAGTGTTGATTTACTACTATACTGTAGTGTGTAGCTGGACTGTAGTGTTGATTTACTACTGGACTGTAGTCTGTAGCTGGACTGTAGTGTTGATTTACTACTGTACTGTAGTCTGTAGCTGGACTGTAGTGTTGATTTACTACTGTACTGTAGTCTGTAGCTGGACTGTAGTGTTGATTTACTACTGTACTGCAGTCTGTAGCTGGACTGTAGTGTTGATTTACTACTGTACTGTAGTCTGTAGCTGGACTGTAGTGTTGATTTACTACTGTACTGTAGTCTGTAGCTGGACTGTAGTGTTGATTTACTACTGCACTGTAGTCTGTAGCTGGACTGTAGTGTTGATTTACTACTGTACTGTAGTCTGGAGCTGGACTGTAGTGTTGATTTACTACTGTACTGTAGTCTGTAGCTGGACTGTAGTGTTGATTTACTACTGTACTGTAGTCTGTAGCTGGACTGTAGTGTTGATTTACTACTGTACTGTAGTCTGTAGCTGGACTGTAGTGTTGATTTACTACTGCACTGTAGTCTGTAGCTGGACTGTAGTGTTGATTTACTACTGTACTGTAGTCTGTAGCTGGACTGTAGCGTTGATTTACTACTGTACTGTAGTCTGTAGCTGGACTGTAGTGTTGATTTAGTCTGTAGCTGGACTGTAGTGTTGATTTACTACTGTACTGTAGTCTGTAGCTGGACTGTAGTGTTGATTTACTACTGTACTGTAGTCTGTAGCTGGACTGTAGTGTTGATTTACTACTGCACTGTAGTCTGTAGCTGGACTGTAGTGTTGATTTACTACTGTACTGTAGTCTGTAGCTGGACTGTAGTGTTGATTTACTACTGTACTGTGGTCTGTAGCTGGACTGTAGTGTTGATTTACTACTGTACTGTAGTCTGTAGCTGGACTGCAGCGTTGATTTACTACTGTACTGTAGTCTGTAGCTGGACTGTAGTGTTGATATACTACTGTACTGTAGTCTGGAGCTGGACTGTAGTGTTGATTTACTACTGTACTGTAGTCTGGAGCTGGACTGTAGTGTTGATTTACTACTGTACTGTAGTCTGTAGCTGGACTGTAGTGTTGTTTTACTACTGTAGTCTGTAGCTGGACTGCAGCATTGATTTACTACTGTACTGTAGTCTGTAGCTGGACTGCAGTGTTGATTTACTACTGTACTGTAATCTGTATAAACATGGCATCATCAACTGCAAGGGGATAGAAAATGTGGCATGCTATGATAGATTGTTGCTAATGCCTCCTTACAGACTGGTACTAGGCTACTTTAGACACGGAAAAGTCGACGTTGTGACGTGGTATAGGCCTTACTGGCATTGGGAGAATTGGAGAAACTCAGGACATGGGGTTTCACCCGGTCTGTAATTATGTTATTACATTCACATTGGCCAGCATTTAAAAGGCCTCAGTAATCAGAGGATCGGCAGCAATCTCTAGGCTATATCCACATTAAGAAATGTACCCTGAGCTCTGATCTTCCTTCAGCCCCACAAGCCTGTTCTACCCAGAACCCTTCACACGGCCAATTAATTCGCGCTGAGTCCCATTTGGCACCCATATATACTACAAAAGTAGTGCACTATATAGGGAATAGGTTGCCATTTGGCTGTGATGCTCAGCAACACTCAGAGGAACAGAACAGCCTCAGCAGGCTAGCAACACTCAGAAGAACAGAACAGCCTCAGCTTTAGCAGGCTAGTAGCACACAGGGTAACAGAACAGAACTGCCTTAGCAGGCTAGCAGCATACAGGGTAACAGAACAGAACTGCCTTAGCTTTAGCAGGCTAGCAGCACACAGGGTAACAGAACAGAACTGCCTTCGCAGGCTAGCAGCACACAGGGTAACAGAACAGAACTGCCTTAGCTTTAGCAGGCTAGCAGCACTCAGAAGAACATAATAAAACAGCCTCAGCATGAGGCTACACTCAGAGGAACAGAACAGAACAACCTCAGCATGAGGCTACACTCAGAGGAACAGAACAGAACAGAACACTCAGAGGAACAGACCACTCAGAGGAACAGAACAGAACACCCAGAGGAACAGAACACCCAGAGGAACAGAACACCCAGAGGAGCAGAACAGAACACCCAGAGGAACAGAACAGAACACCCAGAGGAGCAGAACACCCAGTGGAGCAGAACAGAACACTCAGAGGAACAGAACAGAACACCCAGAGGAACAGAACACCCAGAGGAGCAGAACAGAACACCCAGAGGAACAGAACAGAACACTCGGAGGAACAGAATAGCCTCAGCATGAGGCTACACTCAGAGGAACAGAACAGAACAGAACACTCAGAGGAACAGACCACTCAGAGGAACAGACCACTCAGAGGAACAGAATGGAACAGAGGAACAGAACAGAGGAACAGAACATAACTGAGGAACAGAACAGAACAGAGGAACAGGACACTCAGAGGAACAGAACAGAACAGCGGAACATAACACTCAGAGGAACATAACACTCAGAGGAACAGAACAGAGGAACAGAACACTCAGAGGAACAGAACAGAGGAACAGAACACTCAGAGGAACAGAACAGAGGAACAGAACACTCAGAGGAACAGAACACTCAGAGGAACAGAACACTCAGAGGAACAGAACGGAACAGAACGGAACAGAACAGAACAGAGGAACAGAACAGAGGAACAAAACACTCAGATGAACAGAACAGAACAGAGGAACAGAACAGAACAGAGGAACAAAACAGAACAGAACAGAGGAACATAACACTCAGAGGAACAGAACAGAACAGAGGAACAGAACAGAACAGAGGAACAAAACACTCAGAGGAACAGAACAGAACAGAGGAACAGAACAGAACAGAGGAACATAACACTCAGAGGAACAGAACAGAACAGAGGAACAGAACACTCAGAGGAACAAAACAGAGGAACAGAACACTCAGAGGAACAAAACAGAGGAACAGAACAGAACAGAGGAACAGAACTCTCAGAGGAACAGGCCGTTCAAAGTCGTCAGGTTCTCATTTCCACGATCATTACTATAATTATTTTCTATATTTACCTACAGTATGGTGAAATGAGGCCAAATGAGATGTGCTGGTTCACCCTTTCTTATGCAGTATGCACCACCATCACCCCCGGGGCAGGTGTTAAAGATGGGCTGGCCCTAATTTTCACACCAGCCCATTGCCGGGGTACCACATCTGCAGGGGGACGGGGGGCTTGGGAGCGGTTTAAATCCTTGTCTCCTTAATTGCAGCTAGGGCTACTACTCTCTCCCGTTGCCTAGGGACATGTTGGTTGAAGCAGAGGGGGAATTTGGACTGTCGTATTTGTGAGCTCATTTACCCAAAGCACCTTCATTAGGCTGATGTGTACTCTGGAGGCAGAGCCAAAGCCACCCAGTGAGCCCTTCCTGAATACTGACTGACTTGGAGCTGGGAGGGAAGGTGGGGCCCCATTCAGTGGTAACATTACGTAAAGGCTTTTCATTTTCAGGTTGGTCAGCAACTAAGCATACGTGTTCCCCCAAACAAATGAGTGAACTGTTATTTGTGCTTCGGCGAGACCCTGTTGATACCCCTGTTGATACCCCTGTTGATATAGAAGTGTCTGAATCATAAAACTCCCCAGAGTGGGTGGAGGGGTGGTAGGTCTAAGTTAAGGGAATGAACGGGGGTGAACAGCTGGATATACATGTATGTGTTCCAGCCTCCAGGTCTGGACAGTTCAACGCTGCACTATTCCACACTTCCAATGACAACAGCATATGAGACCAAGACTATATATCACTAGCCAGACGTATTCCAGCCGTGGACAGAGAGACGTGAGACACATCTCCAACTAGGTCATGTGTGAATCAGAGTTTTCTTTCTCTTCAATCATTAGCCTACGTGTCTGGAGACACACAAACTGTTTATGTGTTCAATTCTTATCTTAAAACTATTGTCTAAGTACTGGTGCTAGATTGTACTCCATGTTATCAGTTTGTGATGAAGCTATCTACAAAGCGACAGACACAGTGAGTCAACATACTGAAGAATGTTTTGTTGTAGATACCTGGAAGGGAATCCTGGGTGGATCATTACCACTGTCTCCCTGTATAATCATGCCATTAGTGATGTTAGGTAAGAGAAGGACTAGAAAAACCCCTCTCTGTTTAGGGACGTCAGTAGTTACGTAGTAGCTAGCTGGCAGCCTGGCTAGCTGGCTTTAGCCTCGATTAAAACATAGCACGCTAGCTAGCCTTTTTTAGCTTCCCACATCTCCATGTGAAATAATTAGATATAGAATTAAATAATATGCTCTCTTTACTTGCTTTTGTGTAACCTACAATGTTATCCCAGTTAATATGGGGTGGCAGGGTAGCCTAGTGGTTAGAGCGTTGGACTAGTAACTGAAAGGTTGCAAGTTCAAATCTCTGAGCTGACAAGGTAAAAATCTGTCGTTCTACCCCTGAACAGGCAGTTAACCCACTGTTCCTAGGCTGTCATTGAAAATAAGAATTTGTTCTTAACTGACTTGCCTAGTTAAATAAAGGTAAAATACATTTTAAAAATATGCTGCTTGAATGTATTCACTTCCAAACCAGAATGCAAGACAAAAAGTACACATCTCACCGCTGTTTCTACCAGTTACCTGGAATCACTAGTTATTATAAATGTTTTAAACAGTCGCTGAGATTGTAATTGCTTATCAATGCAAAATAGGCTACTTTGATGCATAACCTATAGATCAAATCAAGGATCCAGAAAGACCCTTCCCTGGTCAGGGACGTTGGGTACCAGAAGGACCAGAAAGACCCTTCCCTGGTCAGGGACGTTGGGTAACAGAAGGACCATAAAGACCCTTCCCTGGTCAGGGACGTTGGGTAACAGAAGGACCACGAAGACCCTTCCCTGGTCAGGGACGTTGGGTAACAGAAGGACCACGAAGACCCTTCCCTGATCAGGGAAGTTGGGTAACAGAAGGACCATAAAGACCCTTCCCTGATCAGGGACGTTGGGTAACAGAAGGACCATAAAGACCCTTCCCTGGTCAGGGACGTTGGGTAACAGAAGGACCACGAAGACCCTTCCCTGGTCAGGGACGTTGGGTAACAGAAGGACCATAAAGGCCCTTCCCTGGTCAGGGACGTTGGGTAACAGAAGGGCCATAAAGACCCTTCCCTGGTCAGGGACGTTGGGTAACAGAAGGACCATAAAGACCCTTCCCTGGTTTGTCATGGTTCCTGTCGTGAGAGGTGGTGGAATGCCCCTCTTTCCCCCTCTCACCTGGTACTTACTGCTCGTTAAAAGACAACTTCCATGTTCCAGGATCCAAGGAAGCCCATTGGTTGTCATCAGTAGAGTAAGAGCAGGGGCCTCCCAGCCTCACAACCCACTGACAGATGGAGGACAGATGTTTACTGGAGGATCAACAGCCTGCTGAGTCACCTCCTTATGACTAGCCAATGTTTTTACCAGGGATATATGTACGCATGCGCTCACTGGTTGTCACACGTGCTCCAATTACAGATGTGTAGTAGCACAGACCAAACGCAGACCAACAAATAGGAGAATGTTTGAATTTCCTCCTCACTTTAGGTCAAAATGATTTCTCAGTCTCAACATTTCTGTTAGGTCATTTGCATGGCCGGTATCATCATGTTTTTGCAGTCACAATATATCAAGACTATATTCAGCTCACGGTAACTGGAATCCTATTCTGGTTTAATACTCTTCTGAGTCATTGATTCTGCTGAAGTGCTTTGCATGAACAAATCTGAATCATTACTATAAATGGTTAACTTTAGCCCCTTGAAACCCAAACTTTGCATAGCAGGAAGAGCTTGTATTAGTATGAATTTGTGTGTGTGTGTGAGTGTGTGTGTGTGTGTGTGTGTGTGTGTGTGTGTGTGTGTGTGTGTGTGTGTGTGTGTGTGTGTGTGTGTGTGTGTGTGTGTGTGTGTGTGTGTGTGTGTGTGTGTGTGTGTGTGTGTGTGTGTGTGTGTGTGTGTGTGTGTGTGTGTGTGTGTGTGTGTGTGTGTGTGTGTGTGTGTGTGTGTGTGTGTGTGTGTGAGAGTGTGTGTGTGTGTGTGCGTGTGCGTGTGCGCGTGCGCGTGTGCGTGTGTGTGCACGCATCTGTGCTCACTCACAGTTGTCAAACCTCAGAAGTCCAGTTACCACAGTATAACAGTTGAGTTTATTCACAGTCAGTATGCATCAACTTTTGCTAATGAGTGTTGACAAAGTGTTGGCTTGGAGCTACCTCACTACTGTATATTGACTGTTGTGTGTGTGTCCTGATCGGGTCTTTTTATGTGCCCCGGTGTGTGTGTGTGTGTGTGTGTGTGTGTGTGTGTGTGTGTGTGTGTGTGTGTGTGTGTGTGTGTGTGTGTGTGTGTGTGTGTGTGTGTGTGTGTGTGTGTGTGTGTGTGTGTGTGTGTGTGTGTGTGTGTGTGTGTGTGTGTGTGTGTGTGTGTGTGTGTGTGAGAGAGAGGGGGAAGAGACTGCACCCAGGGGAAGTGTTTAGACCAGATGCAGTTACGAAAGATCAATTGTTAAGCTGAAATAGTCAAAAAAAAAGAAGAAGAGGTGTTAAGTTTGTTGCCATCTCTGGGTAAATGCCTTGGTGCTTCAAACCTGCAAACATAAGAGGTGTGTGTGTTTGCAATGTGTGTGTGCAAGTGTGTTTTGTGTTTTTAGTGTGTGAGGTAAAGCTGTTGATACTAGGGGAAGCTAACCGCTGACAGTCAGATGTGAGAACTAGCAGACTATTGGTGGTTTAGAGGTGTTATATTAACTGAGCAAAGCTTTTTCACTGTGTGTGTGTGTGTGGTTGTTTTTGTTTGTTTGTGTGGTAAGATGAGTCCTTCTCATGTCTGTTGTTGTGGTAGTGACCTCTCCTGTCCTTCTCATGTCTGTTGTTGTGGTAGTGACCTCTCCTGTCCTTCTCATGTCTGTTGTTGTTGTGGTAGTGACCTCTCCTGTCCTTCTCATGTCTGTTGTTGTTGTGGTAGTGACCTCTCCTGTCCTTCTCATGTCTGTTGTTGTTGTGGTAGTGACCTCTCCTGTCCTTCTCATGTCTGTTGTTGTTGTGGTAGTGACCTCTCCTGTCCTTCTCATATCTGTTGTTGTTGTGGTAGTGACCTCTCCTGTCCTTCTCATGTCTGTTGTTGTGGTAGTGACCTCTCCTGCCCTTCTCATATCTGTTGTTGTTGTGGTAGTGACCTCTCCTGCCCTTCTCATATCTGTTGTTGTGGTAGTGACCTCTCCTGTCCTTCTCATGTCTGTTGTTGTGGTAGTGACCTCTCCTGCCCTTCTCATATCTGTTGTTGTTGTGGTAGTGATCTCTCCTGTCCTTCTCATGTCTGTTGTTGTTGTGGTAGTGACCTCTCCTGTCCTTCTCATATCTGTTGTTGTGGTAGTGACCTCTCCAGTCCTTCTCATGCCTGTTGTTGTGGTAGTGACCTCTCCTGTCCTTCTCATGTCTGTTGTTGTGGTAGTGACCTCTCCTGTCCTTCTCATGTCTGTTGTTGTGGTAGTGACCTCTCCTGTCCTTCTCATGTCTGTTGTTGTGGTAGTGACCTCTCCTGTCCTTCTCATGCCTGTTGTTGTGGTAGTGACCTCTCCTGTCCTTCTCATGTCTGTTGTTGTGGTAGTGACCTCTCCTGTCCTTCTCATGTCTGTTGTTGTGGTAGTGACCTCTCCTGTCCTTCTCATATCTGTTGTTGTTGTGGTAGTGACCTCTCCTGTCCTTCTCATGTCTGTTGTTGTGGTAGTGACCTCTCCTGTCCTTCTCATATCTGTTGTTGTTGTGGTAGTGACCTTTCCTGTCCTTCTCATGTCTGTTGTTGTGGTAGTGACCTCTCCTGTCCTTCTCATGTCTGTTGTTGTGGTAGTAACCTCTCCTGTCCTTCTCATGTCTGTTGTTGTGGTAGTGACCTCTCCAGTCCTTCTCATACTGTAAATATTACATGGAATCCTACTAGAGCAGAGGCGTTGCTTTCAGAACTGTTGTCTCAGCAATTAACCAAACTTACATCCATAAAGGAGATTAGATGGATATAGATATCTATATTTGTACTGTACCAGGGGAAAACAGAGGCAGTTCATACTCATAATAATCAGCATTTCTGTTTCTCCTAAGAGACTGTAACTAGCACGTTCATCATCTGAGTAATGAACAAGAACAGAGCCCAGCGATCCGCTCCCATTGGCCAGCAGCATGCCGTGACATTTGAGGTCAGGCAAGCAGCCGGGTGGCGGGGGGGGGACGTAATTGTGGTCTGTAATTGTGCAATGAGTGTTGGGGACTGTGACAGAGCACTGAGACAATGGCTGGTGAAGTCAGACGCCCAGTGAGACGCCCAGTGAGAGATAACGATTACCACCGACCTAGTTAAGGTTCACATGGGAACCCCGTGTACGTCACAAATGGCACCCTATTCCCTTCATGGAGCACTACTTTCAATCAGAGCCCTATGGACCCTCGTCAAAAGTAGTGCACTGTGTAGGTGATAGGGTGCCATTTGGGACGCAAGTCGGGAGAATCAGAGCCGGTGTGAAAAGGGAGAAGGCCAGGGAACATTCAGCCTGAGAGGAATGCTTCCTGAATCATGATTCCCACACAGTGACAGAGAAGGGCTCAGATATGGTGTGCTTGAGAGAGCGAGGAAGAGAGTGACAGTGAAAGACAGTGTGTTAGAGAGATTCTGAAATGAGAGACTATATGTAGAAATAGCAAGGACAGTACTTCCTGAAAACTGGTTTATGTATTTGTATTCTATTCATAACTCTGTAGAACAAGCTGTTTGTTATTGTAGAACGAGCTGTTTGTTATTGCAGAACGAGCTGTTTGTTATTGTAGAACGAGCTGTTTGTTATTGTAGAACGAGCTGTTTGTTATTGTAGAACGAGCTGTTTGTTATTGTAGAGCCCTTGCCTCCCCCAGAAGGCCCCATTTCAGCCTGAGAGGAATGCTTCCTGAATCATGATTCACACCGTGAGAAATGGTGTGCTTGAGGAACGAGCTGTTTGTTATTGTAGAACGAGCTGTTTGTTACTGTAGAACGAGCTGTTTGTTATTGTAGAACGAGCTGTTTGTTACTGTAGAACGAGCTGTTTGTTATTGTAGAACGAGCTGTTTGTTATTGTAGAACGAGCTGTTTGTTATTGTAGAACGAGCTGTTTGTTATTGTAGAACGAGCTGTTTGTTATTGTAGAACGAGCTGTTTGTTATTGTAGAACGAGCTGTTTGTTATTGTAGAACGAGCTGTTTGTTATTGCAGAACGAGCTGTTTGTTATTGTAGAACGAGCTGTTTGTTATTGTAGAACGAGCTGTTTGTTATTGTAGAACGAGCTGTTTGTTATTGTAGAATGAACTGTTTGTTACGGTAGTTGTTACTGTAGAATTAGCTGTTTGTTATTGTAGAACTTTTTTACTGTAGAACGAGCTGTTTGTTACAGTAGTTGTTATTGTAGAACAAGCTGTTTGTTACTGTAGAACGAGCTGTTTGTTACTGTAGTTGTTACTGTAGAATGAGCTGTTTGTTATTGTAGAACTTGTTACTGTAGAACAAGCTGTTTGTTATTGTAGAACGAGCTGTTTGTTATTGTAGAACGAGCTGTTTGTTATTGTAGAATGAACTGTTTGTTACGGTAGTTGTTACTGTAGAATTAGCTGTTTGTTATTGTAGAACTTTTTTACTGTAGAACGAGCTGTTTGTTACAGTAGTTGTTATTGTAGAACAAGCTGTTTGTTACTGTAGAATGAGCTGTTTGTTATTGTAGAACTTGTTACTGTAGAACGAGCTGTTTGTTACGGCAGAACGAGCTGTTTGTTACTGTAGAACAGGCTGTTTTACGGTAGAATGATCTGTTCGTTAGTGTATAATGAGCTGTTTGTACTGTAAAACGAGCTGTTTGTTACTGTATAACGAGCTGTTAGTTACGGCAATGAATGATCCTGTACTGTGTCAGCCCAGGTTCTCTGATAGAGTAGCCCAGCCCAGACAAGGTTCTCTGATAGGTTCTCTGCCAACCAAGCCCAGCCCAGGTTCTCTGACAGAGTAACCCAGCTCAGCCCAGATTCTCTGATAGAGTAGCCCAGCCGTAGTTCTCTGATACCCCAGCCCATTCCAGCCCAGGTTCTCTGATAGCCCAGTCAAGCCCAGGTTCTCTGATAGTCCAGCCCAGCCCAGGTTCTCTGCTTGCCCAGCTCAGCTCAGCACAGGTTCTCTGACAGAGTAGCCCAGCCCAGCCCAGGTTTTCTGATAGCCCAGCCCAGGTTCCCTGATAGCCCAGCCCAGGTTCTCTGCCAACCAAGCCCAGCCCAGGTTCTCTGACAGAGTAACCCAGCTCAGCCCAGATTATCTGATAGAGTAGCCCAGGCCAGACCAGCCCTAGTTCTTTGATAGCCTAGCCCAGCTCAGCCCAGCTTCTATGATAGTGTAACGGATGTGAAACGGCTAGCTTAGTTAGCGGTGTGCGCTAAATAGCGTTTCAATCGGTTACGTCACTTGCTCTGAGACCTTGAAGTAGTGTTTCCCCTTGCTCTGCAAGGGCCGTGGCTTTTGTGGAGCGATGGGTAACGATGCTTCGAGGGTGACTGTTGTCGTTGTGTGCAGAAGGTCCCTGGTTCACGCCCGGGTATGGGCGAGGGGACGGTTTAAAATTATACTGTTACAATAGCACAGCCCAGCTCAGGTTCTCTGCTAGCCCAGCCCAGGTTCTCTGCTAGCCTAGCCCAGGTTCTCTGCTAGACAAATCCAGGTCAGGTTCTCTGCTAGACAAGCGCAGGTTAGGTTATCTGCTAGCCCAGCACAGGTTCTCTGCTAGCATAGCCCAGCTTAGGTTCTCTGCTAGCCCAGCCTAGGTTCTCTGATAGCCCTGCCCAGGTTCTCTGCTAGCCCAGCCCAGCTAAGGTTCTCTGATAGCCCTGCCCAGGTTCTCTGCTAGCATAGCCCAGCTTAGGTTCTCTGCTAGCCCAGCCTAGGTTCTCTGATAGCCCTGCCCAGGTTCTCTGCTAGCCCAGCCCAGCTAAGGTTCTCTGCTAGCGTAGCTCAGCTAAGGTTCTCTGCTAGCGTAGCTCAGCTCAGGTTCTCTGCTAGCGTAGCTCAGCTAAGGTTCTCTGCTAGCCCAGCCCAGCTAAGGTTCTCTGCTAGCGTAGCTCAGCTAAGGTTCTCTGCTAGCCCAGCCCAGCTAAGGTTCTCTGCTAGCCCAGCTCAGCTAAGGTTCTCTGCTAGCCCAGCCCAGCTAAGGTTCTCTGCTAGCCCAGCCCAGCTAAGGTTCTCTGCTAGCCCAGCCCAGCTAAGGTTCTCTGCTAGCCCAGCCCAGCTAAGGTTCTCTGCTAGCCCAGCCCAGCTAAGGTTCTCTGCTAGCCCAGCCCAGCTAAGGTTCTCTGCTAGCCCAGCCCAGCTAAGGTTCTCTGCTAGCCCAGCCCAGCTAAGGTTCTCTGCTAGCCCAGCCCAGCTAAGGTTCTCTAGCCCAGCCCAGCTAAGGTTCTCCCAGCCCCCAGCTAAGGTTCTCTGCTAGCCCAGCCCAGCTAAGGTTCTCTGCTAGCCCAGCCCAGCTAAGGTTCTCTGCTAGCCCAGCCCAGCTAAGGTTCTCTGCTAGCCCAGCCCAGCTAAGGTTCTCTGCTAGCGTAGCTCAGCTCAGGTTCTCTGCTCTCATAGCAAGTAAAAAGCAGTAAAGCACACTGACTGTACTGTGTATGAAGAAAAGCGGATTTAAAATTACCAGTAAGTTTGGTGGACTTGTGTTACACGGTGAGCTCAATGCTGCCAGTCCCACTGGGGGGTTTATCTCTGCTTGGGACGTGATGATAAGGAACCTTTTTGTGGTTGTATGTTTTGATGGCCATTTTATTGCTATGCTAGCCTATAGTGCAGACGGTATGTATGCGTATTTGTTTTGCACTGAATGTCGGTTTACCACGTGTCTGTCCCCTATAGACACAATAGCAGCAACCCTTAGGGGTTTCCCATCTCTAGTGCTGTGGTTAGGAACCATTATCCTTTCCTATGACCACACTCCACCACAACAACCAACCGGTTGGGTCACCATGCCCTGGAGCACTCCCAGCAAAGACTGAGAGAAAATCCTATCAAATTCAAATCAGTCGAAAAGACATCTGGCATCGGAGCTAATAGAATTTTGCATGGTAATAAGTTCTGCAAAGCACAAATGCGACAGTTCACCCTAGGTCTAACTGTGGATAAGAGCCACATAGACTAGAACAGCGGTTCCCAAACTGTGGGTCGGGCTGGGGCCCAGCTGGGTCGAGGGGATTATGGTGGTCACAACTAAAAAAAGTTGGGAACCCCTGGACTAGAAGACCGTCATGTTACATGTGTAAGATAACATTAGGTGAATGTAATGTTCAGTACAGTCTATGATATTTTAGATAGCATTAGGCTAATATAATGTTCAGTACAGTCTATGATATTTTAGATAGCATTGGCTAATACAATGTTCAGTACAGTTTATGATATTTTAGATAGCATTAGGCTAATACAATGTTAAGTACAGTCTATGAATGATATTTTAGATAGCATTAGGCTAATACAATGTTCAGTACAGTCTATGATATTTTAGATAGCATTAGGCTAATACAATGTTTAGTACAGTTTATGATATTTTAGATAGCATTAGGCTAATACAATGTCTTCTCTTCTCTAACTATATGTTCCTGACAGTAGACTGACCTCTTCTCTCTGTAGAACCTGATGGCCAAGGCGTTATATGACAACGTCCCAGAGTCCCCGGAGGAGCTGGCCTTCCGGAAAGGGGACATCTTAACAATCATTGAGCAGAACACGGGTGGCCTGGAGGGGTGGTGGCTCTGCTCGCTACACGGACGCCAGGGCATCGCCCCGGGCAACCGCCTCAAGCTGCTGATTGGTCCAATGTTCGATGCCCAGTCCCCTATCGCCCAATCATCACCTATAGGCTCGTCCTACCAGCAGAAGGCCGTGTCATCGTCCCAGGGGCTGTACCAGGTGCCCCCGTCCCTCCAGAGCCCGGGGCAGCAAGGGATCTACCAGGTACCCCTGGGACAAGATGTGTACCAGGTCCCCCCTCAGAGGAATGCCCTGGCTGCAGACAACACCCCCAGCAAGGTAAGATAACTGGAGAGTGAGGGGGGGTTGCAGACATACAGAGGGCTGGATAGAGAGAGAGAAGGGGGCAGACAGAAGACAGAGGGCTCTGAGATGTTCAAAGGGCATTAAATGGAGCTTTAAACCATGGCCTGTTCTGTTGTCCTGCCCTGTGCGGGTACTACCACGTCACTGGTCCCAGACCAGTTTAAACCATGGCCTGTTCTGTTGTCCTGCCCTGTGAGGGTACTACCACGTCACTGGTCCCAGACCAGTTTAAACCATGGCCTGTTCTGTTGTCCTGCCCTGTGAGGCCACTGCCACGTCACTGGTCCCAGACCAGTTTAAACCATGGCCTGTTCTGTTGTCCTGCCCTGTGAGGTTACTGCCACGTCACTGGTCCCAGACCAGTTTAAACCATGGCCTGTTCTGTTGTCCTGCCCTGTGAGGTTACTGCCACGCCACTGGCCCCAGACCAGTCTAATGAGAGTCATTACACAGACACAGTCACAGGGTGGAAGGATTGCAGGGCAGCAATGTGAAATGAAATGTGGACAGGGTGTGCCGAGATGTTAGTTCACCACAGAACAGGGCAGTGTTTTTATTCACATAGACAGAGAGAGACTCCCATTTGGCGTATTTGTGTGTTGGCGAGCTGTATGTAGGGCCTGGGAAGCCACAAAGGGGCACTGAACATGGAAAAGCCAACAGTGCAGAGTTGTGTTTTTATGCTGTTGGTGTTTGTAGGAGTCCAGCAGTGGCTGCCTGTATTTAGGTCTGTCTGTACTCAAATACTGTACACCAGCTTACAGACAACAACAGAGCCCAGTGAAAATGGATTCACCAGTCATCTACATGTCTATTCATGTTCCAGGCAGTACAGTACAACTGTGTATTTCTATACTATAATAAGCTAGTTATACACTTCAGCAGGGTTCCCCAACAGCAGGGTTCCCCAACAGCAGGGTTCCCCAACAGCAGGGTTCTCCAACAGCAGGGTTCTCCAACAGCAGGGTTCCCCAACAGCAGGGTTCTCCAACAGCAGGGTTCTCCAACAGCATGGTTCCCCAACAGCAGGGTTCTCCAACAGCAGGGTTCTCCAACAGCAGGGTTCTCCAACAGCATGGTTCCCCAACAGCAGGGCTCCCCAACAGCAGGGTTCCCCAACAGCAGGGTTCCCCAACAGCAGGGTTCCCCAACAGCAGGGTTCTCCAACAGCATGGTTCCCCAACCACAGGGTTCTCCAACAGCAGGGTTCCCCAACAGCAGGGTTCCCCAACAGCAGGGTTCTCCAACAGCAGGGTTCCCCAACAGCAGGGTTCTCCAACAGCATGGTTCCCCAACAGCAGGGTTCCCCAACAGCAGGGTTCTCCAACAGCATGGTTCCCCAACAGCAGGGTTCCCCAACAGCATGGTTCCCCAACAGCAGGGTTCCCAACAGCATGGTTCCCCAACAGCATGGTTCCCCAACAGCAGGGTTCCCCAACAGCAGGGTTCTCCAACAGCAGGGTTCCCCAACAGCAGGGTTCCCCAACAGCAGGGTTCTCCAACAGCAGGGTTCCCCAACAGCAGGGTTCTCCAACAGCATGGTTCCCCAACAGCAGGGTTCCCCAACAGCAGGGTTCTCCAACAGCATGGTTCCCCAACAGCATGGTTCCCCAACAGCAGGGTTCCCCAACAGCATGGTTCCCCAACAGCATGGTTCCCCAACAGCAGGGTTCTCCAACAGCAGGGTTCCCCAACTGGTGATTTGATTTACCCCCCAATTTTTTGTTGGACATAAGACTGTAAAAACACCAGCAAATCAGCTCCAATTTATTTTAATTTTGGAAATTTGTTTCAAAAATGTCCCACGCTTAACAGAGAGATACACTACATGACCAAAAGTATGTGGACAGCAGCTTGTCAAACTTCCTCATTCCAAAATAATAATTATAACCTGTTCTTAAGCTGAACTAGATAGGTACTCTACTCCATCTCCTTAGGAGAGGGAATATAATTATAACCCGTTCTTAAGCTGAACTGGATAGGTACTCTACTCCATCTCCTTAGGAGAGGGAATATAATTATAACCTGTTCTTAAGCTGAACTGGATAGGTACTCTACTCCATCTCCTTAGGAGAGGGAATATAATTATAACCTGTTCTTAAGCTGAACTGGATAGGTACTCTACTCCATCTCCTTAGGAGAGGGAATATAATTATAACCTGTTCTTAAGCTGAACTGGATAGGTACTCTACTCCATCTCCTTAGGAGAGGGAATATAATTATAACCCGTTCTTAAGCTGAACTGGATAGGTACTCTACTCCATCTCCTTAGGAGAGGGAATATAATTATAACCTGTTCTTAAGCTGAACTGGATAGGTACTCTACTCCATCTCCTTAGGAGAGGGAATATAATTATAACCTGTTCTTAAGCTGAACTGGATAGGTACTCTACTCCATCTCCTTAGGAGAGGGAATATAATTATAACCTGTTCTTAAGCTGAACTGGATAGGTACTCTACTCCATCTCCTTAGGAGAGGGAATATAATTATAACCTGTTCTTAAACTGAACTGGATAGGTACTCTACTCCATCTCCTTAGGAGAGGGAATATAATTATAACCTGTTCTTAACCTGAACTGGATAGGTACTCTACTCCATCTCCTTAGGAGAGGGAATATAATTATAACCTGTTCTTAAGCTGAACTGGATAGGTACTCTACTCCATCTCCTTAGGAGAGGGAATATAATTATAACCTGTTCTTAACCTGAACTGGATAGGTACTCTACTCCATCTCCTTAGGAGAGGGAATATAATTATAACCTGTTCTTAAGCTGAACTGGATAGGTACTCTACTCCATCTCCTTAGGAGAGGGAATATAATTATAACCTGTTCTTAAGCTGAACTGGATAGGAACTCTACTCCATCTCCTTAGGAGAGGGAATATAATTATAACCTGGCGAAATGTATTCTGTCTGTGGGTATTTTCAACATGGCTTGAGTTGGCAGAGACGTCACAGAGACGTTACCCAACTAAGGTGTGTTTGTGGGGTAAATAGGGACCTGGTGCTTAGGAAACTGTGTCTGTCTCCCAAATGGCACCCTATTCCCTTCCTAGCACGCTACTTATGACCAGGGCCCACAGGGAAAACAGCAAGGCATGTCAATCACTCCCACCTGTACTGTGCACCCACAGTCTCTGTCTGAAAGGGCACCCTATTCACTATATAGTGCCCTACTTTTGACCTGGGTCCATAGAGCTCTGGTTAAAAGTAGTGCACTATAAGGTATAGGGTGCCAGACACATCCCTAATCACACTCCCCCTCTTCGCTGATAGGAAGATTTACTAAGGGAAAGGAATGATGTCTTTGGTAATAAGGTCATTTAAACGTGTCTTTATGAATGTGTCTATACTAGTGTATAATTGCCTTGTTTTAGATTAAATTGAGTCTGCGTCAACGTCTAAATGTCCCATCTGTGATTGGCAAAGTGGTGCAGTCAGATTTCAGCTGTGTTGCTGGCCATTAAGGAGAGCAGAAAAGCTGGCTCTGTGTACTCTGTGGAGTCCAGACAGACAGACAGGGCTGTGTTGTTTTCCTCCCAGCTCCGAGTTATTCAGAGAGCGAGGCTAGGCCCAAATGGACAACAACCTCTCCCTCAACGTGAGCAAGACAAAGGAGATGATCGTGGACTGTAGGAAAAGAAGGGCCGAACAGGCTCCCATTAACATCGACGGGGCTGTTAGTGGAGCGGGTTGAGAGTTTCAAATGCCTTGGTGTCCACATCACCAGAAAACTATCATGGTCCAAACACACCAAGACAGTCGTGAAGAGGGCACAACAACACCTTTTCCCCCTCAGGAGACTGAAAAGATTTGGCATGGATCCCCAGATCCTCAAAATGTTCTACAGCTGCACCACCGAGAGCATCCTGACCGGTTGCATCTCCGCCTGGTATGACAACTGCTCGGCATCTGACCGTAAGGCGCCATAGAGGGTAGTGCGCACGGCCCAGTACATCACTGGGGCCAAGCTTCCAGCCATCCAGGACCTCTATACCAGGCGGTATCAGAGGAAAGCCCAAGCAGTACCGGAGCGCCAAGTCTAGGACCAAAAGGCTCCTTAACAGCTTTTACCCCCCTAAGCCATAAGACTCCTGAACAATTAATCAAATGGCTACCTGGACTATTTACACCCTCCCCCCCCCCCCTCATTTGTTTTTCCACTGCTGCTACATGCTGTTTGTTATCTATGTATAGTCACTTTACCCCTACCTACATGTACACTGCTGCTACATGCTGTTTGCTATCTATGTATAGTCACTTTACCCCTACCTACATGTACACTGCTGCTACATGCTGTTTATCTATGTATAGTCACTTTACCCCTACCTACATGTACACTGCTGCTACATGCTGTTTGTCTATGTATAGTCACTTTACCCCTCGCACATTGACTAGGTATCGGTGCCCCCTGTATATATTGTGTTACTTTTTAGAATCTTTTACTTTAGTTTATTTGGTAAATATTTTCTTAACCCTTTCTTGAACTGCATTGTTGGTTAAGGGCTTGTAAGTCAGCATTTCACTGTAAGGTCTACACTGTTGGTTAAGGGCTTGTAAGTCAGCATTTCACTGTAAGGTCTACACTGTTGGTTAAGTGCTTGTAAGTCAGCATTTCACTGTAAGGTCTACACTGTTGGTTAAGTGCTTGTAAGTCAGCATTTCACTGTAAGGTCTACACTGTTGGTTAAGGGCTTGTAAGTCAGCATTTCACTGTAAGGTCTACACTGTTGGTTAAGGGCTTGTAAGTCAGCATTTCACTGTAAGGTCTACACTGTTGGTTAAGGGCTTGTAAGTCAGCATTTCACTGTAAGGTCTACACTGTTGGTTAAGGGCTTGTAAGTCAGCATTTCACTGTAAGGTCTACACTGTTGGTTAAGGGCTTGTAAGTCAGCATTTCACTGTAAGGTCTACACTGTTGGTTAAGGGCTTGTAAGTCAGCATTTCACTGTAAGGTCTACACTGTTGGTTAAGGGCTTGTAAGTCAGCATTTCACTGTAAGGTCTACACTGTTGGTTAAGGGCTTGTAAGTCAGCATTTCACTGTAAGGTCTACACTGTTGGTTAAGGGCTTGTAAGTCAGCATTTCACTGTAAGGTCTACACTGTTGGTTAAGGGCTTGTAAGTCAGCATTTCACTGTAAGGTCTACACTGTTGGTTAAGGGCTTGTAAGTCAGCATTTCACTGTAAGGTCTACACTGTTGGTTAAGGGCTTGTAAGTCAGCATTTCACTGTAAGGTCTACACTGTTGGTTAAGGGCTTGTAAGTCAGCATTTCACTGTAAGGTCTACACTGTTGGTTAAGGGCTTGTAAGTCAGCATTTCACTGTAAGGTCTACACTGTTGGTTAAGGGCTTGTAAGTCAGCATTTCACTGTAAGGTCTACACTGTTGGTTAAGGGCTTGTAAGTCAGCATTTCACTGTAAGGTCTACACTGTTGGTTAAGGGCTTGTAAGTCAGCATTTCACTGTAAGGTCTACACTGTTGGTTAAGGGCTTGTAAGTCAGCATTTCACTGTAAGATCTACACTGTTGGTTAAGGGCTTGTAAGTCAGCATTTCACTGTAAGGTCTACACTGTTGGTTAAGGGCTTGTAAGTCAGCATTTCACTGTAAGATCTACACTGTTGGTTAAGGGCTTGTAAGTCAGCATTTCACTGTAAATCAAATCAAATCATCAAATCAAATTTTATTTGTCACATACACATGGTTAGCAGATGTTAATGCGAGTGTAGCGAAATGCTTGTGCTTCTAGTTCCGACAATGCAGTGATAACCAACAAGTAATCTAACTAACAATTCCAAAACTACTGTCTTATACACAGTGTAAGGGGATAAGGAACATGTACATAAGGATATATGAATGAGTGATGGTACAGAGCAGCATACAGTAGATGGTATCGAGTACAGTATATACATATGAGATGAGTGTGTAGACAAAGTAAACAAAGTGGCAGTCTACACTGTTGGTTAAGGGCTTGTAAGTCAGCATTTCACTGTAAGATCTACACTGTTGGTTAAGGGCTTGTAAGTCAGCATTTCACTGTAAGGTCTACACTGTTGGTTAAGTGCTTGTAAGTCAGCATTTCACTGTAAGGTCTACACTGTTGGTTAAGGGCTTGTAAGTCAGCATTTCACTGTAAGATCTACTACTACACCTGTTGTATTCGGGGGAATGTAACAAATAAAGTTTGATTTGATATTCCATATATTTATATATAATGCATTTGACTGGGGCAATAGGATGCCATTTGTAAAGCAGTCCTGTTCGAGGTTGACGAAGTAAGAGGAATGCTCAGTCCTGGTCGAGGTTGATGAAGTAAGAGGAATGCTCAGTCCTGGTCGAGGTTGATGAAGTAAGAGGAATGCTCAGTCCTGGTCCAGGTTGATGAAGTAAGAGGAATGCTCAGTCCTGGTCCAGGTTGATGAAGTAAGAGGAATGCTCAGTCCTGGTCGAGGTTGATGAAGTAAGAGGAATGCTCAGTCCTGGTCGAGGTTGATGAAGTAAGAGGAATGCTCAGTCCTGGTCCAGGTTGATGAAGTAAGAGGAATGCTCAGTCCTGGTCGAGGTTGATGAAGTAAGAGGAATGCTCAGTCCTGGTCGAGGTTGATGAAGTAAGAGGAATGCTCAGACCTGGTCGAGGTTGATGAAGTAAGAGGAATGCTCAGTCATGGTCGAGGTTGATGAAGTAAGAGGAATGCTCAGTCATGGTCGAGGTTGATGAAGTAAGAGGAATGCTCAGTCCTGTTGTTGATTGGCTGAGAGCTTTAGACAGGTTATATGCTGTTTAGGTGTTCTGTTTGACTGAGCTGATTAGACGAGTGATTTCCTGGTTGCCAAGTACACACACACACACACACACACACACACACACACACACACACACACACACACACACACACACACACACACACACACACACACACACACACACACACACACACACACACACACACACTTCCTCCTCTGAGGAATCAAATGGTAATGGGCACTGAGGCAACATCCTGCACTGAAGATCCCCCTCTCATATTCCATCAAAGCCACCATGTGTCGACATGTCATCCCCCACAGTGAAAGGACCCAGCATGGTGTGTGTGTGTGTGTGTGTGTGTGTGTGTGTGTGTGTGTGTGTGTGTGTGTGTGTGTGTGTGTGTGTGTGTGTGTGTGTGTGTGTGTGTGTGTGTGTGTGTGTGTGTGTGTGTGTGTGTGTGCCACCCCAGATTGGCGACTGGTTATTTTCTGTTCATGTGGTATATAAAGGCACACTGAGGTTTGGCACTGGCTCTAGCTAGCTTTCCCAGGCTGCTCAGTTTGATGCTGTGGCCCTCCCTGTCTGTCCTTGACTGACCCTCCTGGGAGGGTGAGCTAAAGCATCCCACAGCTGCCCCGTTCAAGGCCCCAGTGTTGGCCTGAAGCTGGAAGCCATCCCTGGGGCTCTCGGCCACACAAAGAGCCCCTCACAAGGAAACCAGGAGCTGCCTTGTACCACTTTGTCACCCTGGTGTCAGAGGGACGTTTATCATCAGCCACTGGCACTGCTTCTTATTGTTTTGTTTTTTTTACAGCTCTGATTCTGAAAGGTGTGTCTGTTTCCCTGTCTCTGTCTCTGTCTCTCTCTCTCTCTCTCTCTCTCCCTCTCTCTCTCTCTCTGTCTCTCTCCCTCTCCCTCTCTCCCTCTCTCTGTCTCTCTCTCCCTCTCTCTGTCTCTCTCTCCCTCTCTCTCTCTCTCTCTCTCTCTCTGTCTCTGTCTCTCTCTCTCTCCCTCTCTCCCTCTCTCCCTCTCTCTCTCTCTCTGTCTCTCTCCCTCTCCCTCTCTCTGTCTCTCTCTCCCTCTCTCTGTCTCTCTCTCTCCCTCTCTCCCTCTCTCTCTCTCTCTGTCTCTCTCCCTCTCCCTCTCTCTGTCTCTCTCTCCCTCTCTCTGTCTCTCTCTCTCTCTCTCTCTCTCTCTCTCTCTCTCTCTCTGTCTCTCTCCCTCTCTCTCTCCTCCTCTCTCTCTCTCTCTCTCTCTCTCTCTCTCTCTCTCTCTCTCTCTCTCTCTCTCTCTCTCTCTCTCTCTCTCTCTCTCTCTCTCTCTCTCTCTCTCTCTCTTTGACGTCCTGGTTGTGTCTCTGTAATTCCCCCTGCGTGAGTCAGGCAGTGAGGTCACAGCGCTCAAAGACGGAGTCAGGTTAAAGTTCAAAGGCCCCGCCAAGCCTCTTATCTACTCCTACCAGGCTGGAACGCCTCCTCTGCTTCACATCCTGCCTTACAAGGCTCCTTCTATGGGCCCTTCCTGTCACTATGTTAAATACCCATATAGAGATTCTATTATTCACTGATGTGGACTATGGACATACCAGCAGGACAGACAGGAACACAGAGGGACTGAGTTAATAAACTCCCACAAGTCACAGAGGATTGAGGAAGTGCACTGTTTGGGTAACTGAGCCGTCCGTTAGCTTGATAAGATGATTTTAACCAGGTTAAGCACTAATGTACTGTGTGGACTTGTTTGTGATGCTTGACAGACATATTTTCTCCCTCTAATCATGTGTGGAAGGGCCCCAGCAGCAGATAAATGAATGATTCCTTCCTGTGGCGCTCCACTCCTTTAGACACTTGTCTGCTCTCTGTTGTCGCCGTGGTGACAAATCACTGGCCTGTGTGGTTTGACCCAGGGCAAGGTCATAAATCTCAATGTATGAAAAGGCATTGGCCCCGTCCTGCCACCGCAGAGAGAGAGAGAGAGAGAGAGAGAGAGAGAGAGAGAGAGAGAGAGAGAGAGAGAGAGAGAGAGAGAGAGAGAGAGAGAGAGAGAGAGAGAGAGAGAGAGAGAGAGAGAGAGAGAGAGATGAAGGGTAACTTACATTTTCCCATGTTTAACATCTATGCTGGCAGGGTCAGCCCAGACATTTCTCATCCCCTCTTCCTGCCTTTTTTTACTTTCTCAGAAGTCAAGAAGGACATCTTAATAATGGTCAAGGGGGACATCTTAATAATGGTCAAGGGGGACATCTGAATAATGGTCAAGGGGGACATCTGAATAATGGTCAAGGGGGACATCTGAATAATGGTCAAGGGGGACATCTGAATAATGGTCAAGGGGGACATCTGAATAATGGTCAAGAGGGACATCTTAATAATGGTCAAGGGGGACATCTGAATAATGGTCAAGGGGGACATCTGAATAATGGTCAAGGGGGACATCTGAATAATGGTCAAGGGGGACATCTGAATAATGGTCAAGGGGGACATCTGAATAACGAATTCATTTCTGGAAAGTAAATAGGAAATGACCGTGCCATCATTAAAACCTCCCCCTATTAGCATAATCACATTAAAGTTGGGTCCTGTCTTGAGAAGCCCTTTGATCAGAGGGAATAATATATTATCCTTATTAGCGTGATGCCTGTGTGTGTGTGCGTGCGCGTGCACGTATGTGTGTGTGTGCTCCCTGTTGCCCCTCTTATATGCCCAATCTCTGTTTGGATATTGATTTGGCCACATGGTCACACCGTCGTCATGGAGACGGCTGATTGCGGCCTCTTGGGTTTGTCCACGTAATTGCCTGCATTAATTAGTTTGTCACTTTAATAGGCCACTGCGGAGCTGTGGACGGGAACATTAGGCGAAAAGCTGGAAAAGTAACCTATAATAACACTGTAAAGCTATCCGACTGTGATTCAGCAAACGCAGATGCCCCCCTTGAAACCCCCCTTGAAACCAAGAGGCAAGGCTATTAAAGGAACTCTGCCACGGCCCTTCACTTTGGAGTGACAGGAGGAAAAACCACTCTCCTCTACGTTCTGAATCACCTATTGGGTGGCACCAGATTGAATTTCACTGGTACCCACATGTATCCCGGAGTCTGCCTGCATGACTCCTGCCCTCCCTCAGTGACAAAGCTGACAGAGGCGAACAGTAGATGGGGGATGGAAGCTGAGGGGTGAGTGGGGATGGTGGAATGGTAGGTAATATGAGAGAAGGTGTCGGCATGTTTCAGTCCTGCTGGGTAAAGACATCGGCATGCTTCAGTCCTGCTGGGTAAAGACATCGGCATGCTTCAGTCCTGCTGGGTAAAGGCGCCAAGCAGACCTCAGCTAGCCGAACCGAACGAGTGTGCTCACATACTCTTTTAAAAGACTTGGACGAAGGCGCGTAGACTTTGGCCTTCCGAACTTTAGCTGGCCTCGAGCAAAACATGTTGTGGGCCCAAACAGATGAAAAACCCTCACCGAAGTCCAAAATGAACAAAAAATGTCATCATAATATATGCACAAACTCTTCTGAAACTGTTTTGGCTGGGAAGCATGCGGACCCCTTAAAGGGATGGAAGGACAGGACAGGGAGGGAGAGATGGGGGACGAATAGATGAATGGAAACAATAGAATAGATAGAATCATCCCATTCGGTTGGAACAGAGGGGTCAATTGTTGGAAGCGTCATTATCACCATTAGTGTGACCTGGCCACCACTGACAGGTCTGATGGGCCCGTTGACACGTGTCATCAGCGTGTGATGGAGCAATGAGACGATAGCCTCATAGTGGGTCTTTTTACACACACTCACACCTACAAACACACACACACACACGCACGCACGAACGCACACACACACACACACACACACACACACACACACACACACACACACACACACACACACACACACACACACACACACACACACACACACACACACACACACACACACACACACACACACACACACACACACACACACACAAAGTTACATGAACACAAAGTTACCTCCTCCTTAAAGAGGTCTGGTCAATATTTACCAAACCACCATTAGGAGCTCCAAGTACCCTGGCCGGGCCCGCCGCAACAGCAAAGCTTGCTGGGTAAACAGAGGGTGTATATGGGAAATACATGAGCAGTATGCGTCTGGCATCGCCTGAGAGGACCCAGTGACAGAAAGAAGGGAGCACAAAGTGGCTGTTTACGTCCCAAATGGCACCCTATTCCCTTTATAGTGCACTACTTTTAACAAAGAGCCCATCGCAATCTGGTAAAAGTAGTGCACTGTATAGGGTATAGGGTGCCGGTTAGGATACAGACCCTGACATGTACCTGTTGAGTGTCCTTCAACAGGTACTGTATTAGCCATCTCTATGGACTGAGTTTGAGAGAGGGGAACTGCAAACAGAGATCTCCTTGTGTTCTATGTCCATTCGCTGCAACTTTCCCACACAAAGTCACACCACAGGAAGTAGTAGGGACTACGGAGAAAGCAACATGGACCTTCTAGTCCAGGACTTTGACGTTTTCTAAAGGCTAACTGGCTGCTGTATCTGGTAGCACGTGTTCCCAATCAAAGGTACATGTGTGTGTGAGAGAAATAGAATGGAGCAGGATTGTTTGTTCCTATGTTTCAATAATGGACATCCTGTATAACCTGTAACCTCAGCACAATGACTCTGTACCTGTACCCCCTGTATAAAGTCTTCACATCGACTCTGTACCTGTACCCCCTGTATAAAGTCTTCACATCGACTCTGTACCTGTACCCCCTGTATAAAGTCTTCACATCGACTCTGTACTTGTACCCCCTGTATAAAGTCTTCACATCGACTCTGTACCTGTACCCCCTGTATAAAGTCTTCACATCGACTCTGTACCTGTACCCCCTGTATAAAGTCTTCACATCGACTCTGTACCTGTACCCCCTGTATAAAGCCTCCACATCGACTCTGTACCGGTACCCCCTGTATAAAGTCTTCACATCGACTCTGTACCTGTACCCCCTGTATAAAGTCTTCACATCGACTCTGTACCTGTACCCCCTGTATAAAGTCTTCACATCGACTCTGTACCTGTACCCCCTGTATAAAGTCTTCACATCGACTCTGTACCTGTACCCCCTGTATAAAGTCTTCACATCGACTCTGTACCTGTACCCCCTGTATAAAGTCTTCACATCGACTCTGTAGCGGTACCCCCTGTATAAAGTCTTCACATCGACTCTGTACCTGTACCCCCTGTATAAAGTCTTCACATCGACTTTGTACCGGTACCCCCTGTATAAAGTCTTCACATCGACTCTGTACCGGTACCACCTGTATAAAACCTCCACATCGACTCGGTACCTGGTCTTCGACTCGGTCTTCACTCAGGGTCTACACCCAGGGTCTTCAGTCAGGGTCTTCACTCAGGGTCTTCATTCAGGGTCTTCAGTCAGGGTCTTCAGTCAGGGTCTTCACTCAGGGTCTTCAGTCAGGGTCTTCACTCAGGGTCTTCAGTCACCCAGGGTCTTCAGGGTCTTCAGGTCTACACCCAGGGTCTAGTCACCCAGGGTCTTCACTCAGGGTCTTCACCCAGGGTCTTCACTCAGGGTCTACACCCAGGGTCTTCACTCAGGGTCTACACCCAGGGTCTTCACTCAGGGTCTACACCCAGGGTCTTCACTCAGGGTCTACACCCAGGGTCTTCACTCAGGGTCTTCACTCAGGGTCTACACCCAGGGTCTTCACTCAGGGTCTACACCCAGGGTCTACACCCAGGGTCTTCACTCAGGGTCTTCACTCAGGGTCTTCACTCAGGGTCTGGGTTGAATGGAATTCCTCTCTACTCTCATCCCTTTCCCCCTCTCTATACATCTCCATCTGTCTTTATATGTCTCTCTCTCTCTGTCTCTCTGTCTCTGTCTCTCTCTCTCCCTCTCTGTCTCTCTCTCTCCCTCTCTGTCTCGCTCTCTCTCTCTCTCTCTCTCTCTCTCTCTCTCTCTCTCTCTCTCCCTCTCTTTCTCGCTCTCTCTCTCTCTCTCTATCTCTGTGTCTCTCTCTCTCCCTCTCTGTCTCTCTCTCTCCCTCTCTGTCTCTCTCTCTCCCTCTCTGTGTCTCTCTGTCTCTGTCTCTCTCTCTCCCTCCCTGTCTCGCTCTCTCCCTCTCCGTCTCTGTCTCTCCCTCTCTGTCTCGCTCTCTCCCTCTCTGTCTCTCCCTCTCTGTCTCTGTCTCTCTCTCTCCCTCTCTGTCTCTCTCTCTCCCTCTCTGTCTCTCTCTCTCCCTCTCTGTGTCTCTCTGTCTCTGTCTCTCTCTCCCTCTCTGTCTCGCTCTCTCCCTCTCTGTCTCTCTCTCTCTCTCTCTGTCTCGCTCTCTCCTCTGTCTCTGTCTCGCTCTCTCCCTCTCTGTCTCGCTCTCTCCCTCTCTGTCTCTGTCTCTCTCTGTCTCTGTCTCTCTCTCTCCCTCTCTGTCTCACTCTCTCCCTCTCTTTCTCACTCTCTCCCTCTCTGTCTCCCTGTCTCTGTCCACTGAGACATTCATCTTACTCGGGTGGATGGATGGGGTATAATGCTGGGGTTATACCTTTGATCATTCAGACGAAGAGACAGAGAAGAGACCTCTGTGTGCATCCCAAATGGCACCCTATTCTCTATATAGTGCACTACTTTTGACCCTAGCCCTATAAGCCTATGCACTACTTAGGGCATAGGTTGCCATTTGAGAGGCAGTGTCACGACTTCCGCCGAAGTCGTTGCCTCTCCTTGTTCAGGCGGTGTTCGGCGGTCGACGTCACCGACCTTCTAGCCATCCCTGATCCATTTTTCACTTTCCATTGGTTTTGTGTTGTCTTCCTTCACACCTGGTTCCAATCCCATCAATTACATGTTGTGTATTTAACCCTCTGTTTCCCCTCATGTCCTTGCCGGAGATTGTTTTGATTGTATGAGATGTGCTATTTAGTGTTGGTGCGTGACAGGTTTTGTACCCACTTTGTTATTTTGTACATTTTGGAGTTTTGTCAGCATTTATTAAAGAACTCCGTTGATACCAAGTTTGTTCTCCTGCGCCTAACTTCCCTGCCACCAACACGCACCCCCCTTACAGGCAGTCTCTCTGTTGTTGTAACTGGAAGGGTATGTATGGGTCCCGTTTTCCAGCCCTGTCAGTGAACCTTGCGTGTTCCAGTGTGGCGATGCTAGTGGGTTGTGTGTCTATGGAGGGGGATGGGGGAGGGACAGAGAGAGAGAGAGAGAGAGAGAGATTTTCCCTCAGATTACACAGACCCACAAATAATTATAAAACAAATCCCATATCTATTGGGTGAAATACCACAGTTTGCCATCGCAGCAGCAACAGCAAGATTTATACAACAAATACAACCCATATTTATGTACATTTATTTTCCCTTTTGTACATAGCCAGAATATGACATTCGAAATGTCTCTATTTGGAATATTTGTGAGTGTAATGAGAGACCCATGAATGAAAATGCTGGAAAGGGAGGAAGAAGCTGTCACTGCATTACTGCCTTTTGGGCTGTTTCTTTCTTGCCTCTTCCCTTGAGGACCCGAAGTGACACCCATGTCCTGGGACGTCTGTTTTCACTTGCAGCATCACACCTCATGACAGCTCAGTCCCCTACTTCATGGCTTTAGTTTTTTATTTTGTTGTTTCTGGCCCCAGCCCTGTTGGCTGAGCTCTGGTCAAAAGTAGTGCACTTACATAGGGAATAGGGTGCCATTTGGGACACATACCATGGCTTTCCTGTGACATTTCTGGCCATAGCGCCGCTGCCTAAGTGGTTGGATCTAGCCTTCTCCCACATCATTGGCCCTTTGCTTGCCAGGCTTCTGTTTATCACATGGTTGGGTTTGGAGGGCGCTCTGTGAGTAAGCTGAGACATGCACAGTCAGGACTGATTTGGTCTGAGTCGTTATTATTGCTGCAGGGTCACATAAGGAGAGGACTGACTGGGTCTGCATCCCAAATCGAACCCTTTTACTTATATAGTGCACTACTTTTGGCCCTGGTCAAAAGTAGTATAGGGTGCAATTTGGGACACTAACAGAGAATAGGGTCATTCATATACACTAGTCACCAAACGTAAGAAAACAGACTGAGAAAGGCATGAAGGGGAGGGGGGAATACTTGAACATGTCCAATAGGAAACATCTGTTTTTGTTTTCCACTGCAAAATGTTTTACTACTGTGTGCTCTAATGAATGTGACCCAGCTATGATAGTCAGGAGAGATGTGCAGGTTTAGAGTCACAGTGACTCAGCGACTACATTATCAACTCATAGGACATACAGGGTGAAATATACAGTTTGTGGGGCTAGCATTTGGTAGCCTGGGTATCAGTCTGTTTGTGCCATCATGCCACTACTTGGTAGCCTGGGTACCAGTCTGTTTGTGCCATCATGCCACTACTTGGTAGCCTGGGTACCAGTCTGTTTGTGCCATCATGCCACTACTTGGTAGCCTGGGTACCAGTCTGTTTGTGCCATCATGCCACTACTTGGTAGCCTGGGTACCAGTCTGGTTGTGCCATCATGCCATTTGTTGGCATGACAACATGAAACAAACTGACTGGTTTGTAGGCCTAACACTGTTGGAACTGTCATGAACCTGTTGTCATGTCTTGGTTCTTCCCGCCTCGCCCCTGGTGTGGACAGGTGGTGACCCCGACAGGAGTGGGACAGTCCTATGCCTACAGCGCTGGTCAGCATAACCAACAGGACCTCTATGACGTTCCTCCAATGAGACCACAGGGGGTAGGTGTCTCACTCAACTGTCTATAGCAATGCCTATTTCAATCCATCAGGACTATTCCAAAATGGAACCTTTCACCGTATGCAATTAGCTACTGTATATGAAACGCAGCTGTGCAGGGACATGGCCAAGCACTATGAAGGGAACAGGAAGCAATTTCAGACACAGCCTCTGTGTTTCACTTAGCTAATTCTGCCTTGTAAATGTAATGTCATCTATGGTATCCTGATTTGGGAATGTCTCCCATGTTTTCCAGGTGTATGACATTCCTCCTGGGAAACTGATGGGCTCACACTCTCCCGGACAACATGGGAATGCTCGTCCCCAAGGAGGAATCTATGATATTCCTCCATCCACTCAAATGGACCCTCGGAAACAAGGGGTTTACGATATCCCTCCCTCCACACAAGGGGTATGTCTAGGACCACTCATACAACACACAGAAACACTGCCCACATGGAGAGACAGCATACAGAAGGCCTGTAGGAAGCGGTAGCCGTTTAGGTCCGGAGAATGTTACTACGCGTTTACTGATACAGGTCCTAGTATTCCTCTTAATTGCCTGGTAATAAATGAATAATATGTCAAATGATCATATTTATGACTTCTTTGCAGTCCCCTAAATGAAAGTGTTGCCTGACAAAATAGCGTTCTCTCTCGCAGGGAAAGTCAATGAATAAATGATTACTTCTCTTGGGCTATGTACCAAATGGCACCCTATTCCCTATATAGTGCATACTTTTGACCAGGGCCAATAGGGATGTGGTAGAAAGGAGTGGCCAAAAGTAGTGCACTATGTAGGGAATAGGGTGCCATTTGACATGACCTGGGTTGTCTTATATTAACTTCTGGGCCTGTCCAGGACCAGCCCAGGCTGAGTGACATCATAATAGCCAGTGTTCCATGCCTATCCAGGGTCAGCAGGCTTAATGACATCATAATAGCTAGTGTTCCAGGCCTATCCAGGGCCAGCAGGCTTAATGACATCATAATAGCAAGTGTTCCATGCCTATCCAGGGCCAGCAGGCTTAATGACATCATAATAGCTAGTGTTCCAGGCCTATCCAGGGCCAGCAGGCTTAATGACATCATAATAGCTAGTGTTCCATGCCTATCCAGGTCCAGCAGGCTTAATGACATCATAATAGCTAGTGTTCCAGGCCTATCCAGGGCCAGCAGGCTTAATGACATCATAATAGCTAGTGTTCCATGCCTATCCAGGGCCAGCAGGCTTAATGACATCATAATAGCTAGTGTTCCAGGCCTATCCAGGGCCAGCAGGCTTAATGACATCATAATAGCTAGTGTTCCATGCCTATCCAGGTCCAGCAGGCTTAATGACATCATAATAGCTAGTGTTCCAGGCCTATCCAGGGCCAGCAGGCTTAATGACATCATAATAGCTAGTGTCCCAGGCCTATCCAGGGCCAGCAGGCTTAATGACATCATAATAGCTAGTGTTCCAGGCCTATCCAGTGCCAGCAGGCTTCATGACATCATAATAGCTAGTGTTCCAGGCCTATCCAGGGTCAGCAGGCTTAATGACATCATAATAGCCAGTGTTCCAGGCCTATCCAGGGCCAGCAGGCTTAATGACATCATAATAGCTAGTGTTCCAGGCCTATCCAGGGTCAGCAGGCTTAATGACATCATAATAGCCAGTGTTCGTGGCCTATCCAGGGCCAGCAGGCTTAATGACATCATAATAGCCAGTGTTCCAGGCCTATCCAGGGCCAGCAGGCTTCATGACATCATAATAGCTAGTGTTCCAGGCCTATCCAGGGCCAGCAGGCTTAATGACACCATAATAGCTAGTGTTCCAGGCCTATCCAGGGCCAGCAGGCTTCATGACATCATAATAGCCAGTGTTCCAGGCCTATCCAGGGCCAGCAGGCTTAATGACATCATAATAGCCAGTGTTCCAGACCTATCCAGGGCCAGCAGGCTTAATGACATCATAATAGCCAGTGTTCCAGGCCTATCCAGGGCCAGCAGGCTTAATGACATCATAATAGCCAGTGTTCCAGGCCTATCCAGGGCCAGCAGGCTTAATGACATCATAATAGCCAGTGTTCCAGGCCTATCCAGGGCCAGCAGGCTTAATGACATCATAATAGCTAGTGTTCCAGGCCTATCCAGGGCCAGCAGGCTTAATGACATCATAATAGCCAGTGTTCCAGGCCTATCCAGGGCCAGCAGGCTTAATGACATCATAATAGCCAGTGTTCCAGGCCTATCCAGGGCCAGCAGGCTTAATGACATCATAATAGCCAGTGTTCCAGGCCTATCCAGGGTCAGCAGGCTTAATGACATCATAATAGCCAGTGTTCCAGGCCTATCCAGGGCCAGCAGGCTTAATGACATCATAATAGCTAGTGTTCCAGGCCTATCCAGGGCCAGCAGGCTTAATGACATCATAATAGCCAGTGTTCCAGGCCTATCCAGGGCCAGCAGGCTTAATGACATCATAATAGCCAGTGTTCCAGGCCTATCCAGGGCCAGCAGGCTTAATGACATCATAATAGCCAGTGTTCCAGGCCTATCCAGGGCCAGCAGGCTTAATGACATCATAATAGCCAGTGTTCCAGGCCTATCCAGGGTCAGCAGGCTTAATGACATCATAATAGCCAGTGTTCCAGGCCTATCCAGGGCCAGCAGGCTTAATGACATCATAATAGTTAGTGTTCGTGGCCTGTCCAGGACCAGTCAAGGTTTAGTGACATCAGTTGCTTTGTAATAACCAGCGTTCCAGGACCAGTCAAGGTTTAGTGACATCAGTTGCTTTGTAATAACCAGCGTTCCAGGACCAGTCAAGGTTTAGTGACATCAGTTGCTTTGTAATAACCAGCGTTCCAGGACCAGTCAAGGTTTAGTGACATCAGTTGCTTTGTAATAACATTAAATATGTGGGAACCCATTATTTGTTTTGCTCCTAATTACATTTTGGGTTCAGGAGTGGATTTCAAGGCTGAGTGAAATCACTTACAGCTCACTCATTTTATTTATACAACTCCACTTTAATGCTGCATGATATGTACTGTACCTCACAATCCTTATTCCACTCTGTCAGGACTATACTGTTTTTAAAGGTCTAGCTGTTTATTGCTTATAGTGCTTGTCATATTCAAGTTGATATGGAGTTATCATGGGGGAAGAAATAGAGGAATAGACAGACACCATATTTAGATTAACACATATAGAATCAACAGAAACTAAACAGTACTTGCAGTTCCTCAATATCTGACAAAAATATTGTGATGCAAAGTGTGCTTGTCATTGATATGGGTAATCTAAATGTCTGTAACTATGATATTGATATAGGTAAGCTGTGTGTCTGTAACTATGATATTGATATGGGTAAGCTGTGTGTCTAACTATGATATTGATATAGGTAAGCTGTGTGTCTGTAACTATGATATTGATATAGGTAAGCTGTGTGTCTAACTATGATATTGATATGGGTAAGCTGTGTGTCTGTAACTATGATATTGATATAGGTAATCTGTGTGTCTAACTATGATATTGATATAGGTAAGCTGTGTGTCTGTAACTATGATATTGATATAGGTAAGCTGTGTGTCTGTAACTATGATATTGATATAGGTAAGCTGTGTGTCTGTAACTATGATATTGATATAGGTAAGCTGTGTGTCTAACTATGATATTGATATGGGTAAGCTGTGTGTCTGTAACTATGATATTGATATGGGTAAGCTGTGTGTCTGTAACTATGATATTGATATAGGTAAGCTGTGTGTCTGTAACTATGATATTGATATAGGTAAGCTGTGTGTCTGTAGCTATGATATTGATATAAGTAAGCTGTGTGTCTGTAGCTATGATATTGATATGGGTAAGCTGTGTGTCTGTAACTATGATATTGATATGGGTAAGCTGTGTGTCTAACTATGATATTGATATGGTTAAGCTGTGTGTCTGTAACTATGATATTGATATAGGTAAGCTGTGTGTCTGTAGCTATGAGGAATCGTTGGTTGAATCGCTGTCTACTGCCCTCCTTACTGTAGTCTGAGGCACTCAACAAATGTTTGTCTTGTCCCCACAGGTGTACTCTGTGCCTCCCTGCTGGAACACCCCAGCCCTCCAGGAGGGGAACTACGATTTCCCCCAGCCTCTCAAACAACACAAACAACAGGAGGGCATCTACGACGTCCCCCCTCCCACCTTTACCAAGCCCTCAGCCTCCCTGTCCCCCCAGTCCAACTATGACTTCCCCCCCAGTTCCCAGCCAATTGGCCCCCACCACCTCCAACGCCCCGTCGCCAATGACAACGAGGGAATCTACGACGTGCCGCCCCCCTCCCACCAGCTCTCTGGGGCGGTGCCTCGTGGGGACCTGTATGACATCCCCAGGGGGATGCAGCAGCCCCCCTCCCAGCACCGCTCCACCCCCCAGGAGAGGGACAGGGGGAAGGGCCAAGGCATATATGACATCCCCCCTGCTCTGGGGGACGTGACAGATGGGGTGAATCGCCTGTCCTTCTCCAGTACGGGCTCCACACACAGTTCCATGTCAACCTCCTCCACCTCCACAGTCTCCAGCGCTGAGGGCCGGCTGGCCCTGGATGTGGACCAGGCCGTCCAGAGGCTGTGCCGCCAGCAGCAGGCGGTAGAGGCCTCAGTCGGGGCCCTGCAGAGCCTGGCCTCTTCCCCCCACTGGAGGACTTACCCTTTCATGGAGCGCCATACCAACGAGGTGCGCACCGTGCTAGACCGGGTGCGGGCAGCCCTGGGAGACTTTGTGGTGTTTGGGAGGGGTGCTGCGGCCAACGCCACTGCCCTGTCAGACCCCAGCCTGCACAGTAAGCTAAGGAGGCAGCTGGGGAGGCTAGAGGACTCCCAGCAGATCATCCTGCAGACCTACCAGAGCCTGGAGAACTGCGGCTGGGCCCTCAACACCGTGACCATCTCCAGCGCCTCCAAGCACCAGATCAAGAGTGACGACCTGGATCGTTTTGTCATGGTGTCCAGGACGGTGCCCGACGACGCCAAGCAGCTGGCCTCCTCCGTGGGGGGTAATGCTGAGCTGCTTTTTAGACGAGCACCCACCATGAACGGGTCTTCCTACCCCAGGGGTGGTACACCCGAGGAGGCCGTCATCCACCCTCTAACCTCTCCACCCTCAGATAGTGATAACTACAGGGGCCACACCAAGCCCTTTCCTGTGCCCTCCAGCCAAGACAAAGGCAACATGAACAATAGTGAGAAGTGTGTTAAGAGCTGGATGGAGGACTATGACTACGTCCATCTGCAGGTATGACTGACTCTGACTCTAGCCCGACTCACCACTTGGATGTTACATTTACATTATATTTTGGTAATTTAACAGATGCTCTAATCCAGAGCAACGTACAGTCGAGGATTCAATTTAGGGTAGCTAGTTAAGACGAAAAAGGCCTCGAGTCTTCTTGGGTATGACGCTACAAAGGCTTGCGACAGTATTCACCCCCCTTAGCATTTTTCCTATTTTGTTGCCTTACAACCTGGAATTAAAATTTGATTTTGGGAGGGGTTGTATAATTTCATTTACACAACATTCCTATCACTTTGAAGATGCTAAATATTTTTTTTGGGGGGGGTGAAACAAACAAGAAATAAGGCAAAAAACAGAAAACTTGAGAGTGTATAACTAGTCTATCTGGGTATGTCTCTATAAACTTGACACATCTAGCCACTGGGATTTTTGCCCATTCTTCAAGGCAAAACTGCTCCAGCTCCTTCAAGTTGGATGGGTTCCGCTGGTGTACAGCATTCTTTAAGTCATACCAAAGATTCTCAATTGGATTGAGGTCTAGGCTTAAATGTTTCCCCTTAAACCACTCGAGTGTTGCTTTAGCAGTATGCTTAGGGTCATTGTCCTGCTGGAGGGTGAACCTTTGTCCCAGTCTCAAATCTCTTGAAGAATGAAACAGGATTCCCTCAAGAATTTCCCTGTATTTAACACCATCCATCATTTCTTAAATTCTGACCAGTTTCCCAGTCCCTGTCGATGAAAAATATCCCCACAGCATGATGCTGCCACCACCATGCTTCACTGTGGGGATGAAGTTCTCGGGGTGATGAGAGGTGTTGAGTTTGCGCCAGACAGCGTTTTCCTAAAAAAAAAGAAGCTCAATTTTAGTCTCATCTAACCAGGGTACCTTCTTCCATATGTTTGGGGAGTCTCCCACATGCCTTTTGGTGAACACCAAACATGTTTGCTTATTTTTTTCTTTAAGCAATGGCTTTTGTCTGGCCACTCTTCCATAAAGCCCACATCTGTGGAATGTACGGCTTAAAGTGGTCCTATGGACAGAAACTTCAATCTCCTCTGTGGAGCTTTGCAGCTCCTTCAGGGTTATCTTTGGTCTCTTTGTTGCCCCTCTGATTGATGCCCTCCTTGCCTGGTCTGTGAGTTTTGGTGGGTGGCCCTCTCTTGGCAGGTTTGTTGTGGTGCCATATTTTTTCAATTTTTTAATAATGGATTTAATGGTGCTCCGTGGGATGTTCAAAGTTTCGGATATTTTTTTTATAACCCAACCCTGATCTGTACTTCTCAACAACTTTGTCCCTGACCTGTTTGGAGAGCTACTTGGTCTTCATGGTGCCGCTTGCTTGGTGGTGCCACTTGCTTAGTGTTGCAGACTCTGGAGCCTTTCAGAACAGGTGTATATCTACTGAGATCATGTGACAGATCATGTGATACTTAGATTGCACACATGTGGACTTTATTTAACTAATTATGTGACTTCTGAAGGTAATTCGTTGCACCAGATCTTATTTAGGGGCTTCATAACAAAGGGGGTGAATACATATGCACACACCACATTTCCTTTCTAATTGTTTTGGGAATTCTTTTAAACAAGTAATTTTTTTCATTTCACTTCACCAATTGGGACTATTTTGTGTCTGTCCATTACATGAAATCCAAATAAAAATCCATTTAAATTACAGGTTGTTATGCAACAAAATAGGAAAAACGCCAAGGGGGGTGAATACTTTTGCAAGACATTGTAGGTAAGATGTTAGCCACTCATGTCAAGACATGATCCCTGGTGTATGTATGAGAGCTTGGATGTGAAATTCCTTTACAGCTTCTAAGGTGTGTTGCTGCCTTATTGACCCTTGGAAGGTTGACCCTTATTGACCCTTGGAAGGTTGACCCTTATTGACCCTTGGATGATCTGGTGGTATTCAGGATGTGTGTGCTAGCTGCTTACAGTGTAGAGGTAGTCAGACTGTATCAGACTATTGGGTTGTACCATCTGGTGGTATTCAGGATGTGTGTGCTAGCTGCTTACAGTATAGAGGTAGTCAGACTGTATCAGCCTATTGGGTTGTACCATCTGGTGGTACTCAGGATGTGTGTGCTAGCTGCTTACGGTATAGAGGTAGTCAGGCTGTATCAGCCTATTGGGTTGTACCATCTGGTGGTATTCAGGATGTGTGTGCTAGCTGCTTACAGTATAGAGGTAGTCAGACTGTATCAGCCTATTGGGTTGTACCATCTGGTGGTATTCAGGATGTGTGTGCTAGCTGCTTACAGTGTAGAGGTAGTCAGGCTGTATCAGCCTATTGGGTTGTACCATCTGGTGGTATTCAGGATGTGTGTGCTAGCTGCTTACAGTATAGAGGTAGTCAGGCTGTATTACATTTACATTTAAGTCATTTAGCAGACGCTCTTATCCAGAGCGACTTACAAATTGGTGCATTCACCTTATGACATCCAGTGGAACAACCACTTTACAATAGTGCATCTAAATATTTTAAGGGGGGAGGGGGTGAGAAGGATTACTTTATCCTATCCTAGGTATTCCTTAAAGAGGTGGGGTTTCAGGTGTCTCCGGAAGGTGGTGATTGACTCCGCTGTCCTGGCGTCGTGAGGGAGTTTGTTCCACCATTGGGGAGCCAGAGCAGCGAACAGTTTTGACTGAGCTGAGCGGGAACTGTACTTCCTCAGTGGTAGGGAGGCGAGCAGGCCAGAGGTGGATGAACGCAGTGCCCTTATTTGGGTGTAGGGCCTGATCAGAGCCTGGAGGTACTGAGGTGCCGTTCCCCTCACAGCTCCGTAGGCAAGCACCATGGTCTTGTAGCGGATGCGAGCTTCAACTGGAAGCCAGTGGAGAGAGCGGAGGAGCGGGGTGACGTGAGAGAACTTGGGAAGGTTGAACACTAGACGGGCTGCAGCGTTCTGGATGAGTTGTAGGGGTTTAATGGCACAGGCAGGGAGCCCAGCCAACAGCGAGTTGCAGTAATCCAGACGGGAGATGACAAGTGCCTGGATTAGGACCTGCGCCGCTTCCTGTGTGAGGCAGGGTCGTACTCTGCGGATGTTGTAGAGCATGAACCTACAGGAACGGGCCACCGCCTTGATGTTAGTTGAGAACGACAGTTTGTTGTCCAGGATCACGCCAAGGTTCTTAGCGCTCTGGGAGGAGGACACAATGGAGTTGTCAACCGTGATGGCGAGATCATGGAACGGGCAGTCCTTCCCCGGGAGGAAGAGCAGCTCCGTCTTGCCGAAGTTCAGCTTGAGGTGGTGATCCGTCATCCACACTGATATGTCTGCCAGACATGCAGAGATGCGATTCGCCACCTGGTCATCAGAAGGGGGAAAGGAGAAGATTAATTGTGTGTCGTCTGCATAGCAATGATAGGAGAGACCATGTGAGGTTATGACAGAGCCAAGTGACTTGGTGTATAGCGAGAATAGGAGAGGGCCTAGAACAGAGCCCTGGGGGACACCAGTGGTGAGAGCGCGTGGTGAGGAGACAGATTCTCGCCACGCCACCTGGTAGGAGCGACCTGTCAGGTAGGACGCAATCCAAGCGTGGGCCGCGCCGGAGATGCCCAACTCGGAGAGGGTGGAGAGGAGGATCTGATGGTTCACAGTATCGAAGGCATCCGATAGGTCTAGAAGGATGAGAGCAGAGGAGAGAGAGTTAGCTTTAGCGGTGCGGAGCGCCTCCGTGATACAGAGAAGAGCAGTCTCAGTTGAATGACTAGTCTTGAAACCTGACTGATTTGGATCAAGAAGGTCATTCTGAGAGAGATAGCGGGAGAGCCGACCAAGGACGGCACGTTCAAGAGTTTTGGAGAGAAAAGAAAGAAGGGATACTGGTCTGTAGTTGTTGACATCGGAGGGATCGAGTGTAGGTTTTTTCAGAAGGGGTGCAACTCTCGCTCTCTTGAAGACGGAAGGGACGTAGCCAGCGGTCAGGGATAAGTTGATGAGCGAGGTGAGGTAAGGGAGAAGGTCTCCGGAAATGGTCTGGAGAAGAGAGGAGGGGATAGGGTCGAGCGGGCAGGTTGTTGGGCGGCCGGCCGTCACAAGACGCGAGATTTCATCTGGAGAGAGAGGGAGAAAGAGGTCAGAGCACAGGGTAGGGCAGTGTGAGCAGAACCAGCGGTGTTGTTTGACTTAGCAAACGAGGATCGGATGTCGTCGATCTTCTTTTCAAAATGGTTGACGAAGTCATCTGCAGAGAGGGAGGAGGGGGGAGGGGGAGGAGGATTCAGGAGGGAGGAGAATGTGGCAAAGAGCTTCCTAGGGTTAGAGGCAGATGCTTGGAATTTAGAGTGGTAGAAAGTGGCTTTAGCAGCAGAGACAGAGGAGGAAAATGTAGAGAGGAGGGAGTGAAAGGATGCCAGGTCCGCAGGGAGGCGAGTTTTCCTCCATTTCCGCTCGGCCTTCCGGAGCCCTGTTCTGTGAGCTCGCATTGAGTCGTCAAGCCACGGAGCGGGAGGGGAGGACCGAGCCGGCCTGGAAGATAGGGGACATAGAGAGTCAAAGGATGCAGAAAGGGAGGAGAGGAGGGTTGAGGAGGCAGTCTGTATCAGACTATTGGGTTGTACCATCTGGTGGTATTCAGGATGTGTGTGCTAGCTGCTTACAGTGTAGAGGTAGTCAGGCTGTATCAGACTATTGGGTTGTACCATCTGGTGGTATTCAGGATGTGTGTGCTAGCTGCTTACAGTATAGAGGTAGTCAGGCTGTATCAGACTATTGGGTTGTACCATCTGGTGGTATTCAGGATGTGTGTGCTAGCTGCTTACAGTATAGAGGTAGTCAGGCTGTATCAGACTATTGGGTTGTACCATCTGGTGGTATTCAGGATGTGTGTGCTAGCTGCTTACAGTATAGAGGTAGTCAGGCTGTATCAGACTATTGGGTTGTACCATCTGGTGGTATTCAGGATGTGTGCTATTACAGTATAGAGGTAGTCAGGCTGTATCAGACTATTGGGTTGTACCATCTGGTGGTATTCAGGATGTGTGTGCTAGCTGCTTACAGTATAGAGGTAGTCAGGCTGTATCAGACTATTGGGTTGTACCATCTGGTGGTATTCAGGATGTGTGTGCTACTTACAGTATAGAGGTAGTCAGGCTGTATCAGACTATTGGGTTGTACCATCTGGTGGTATTCAGGATGTGTGTGCTAGCTGCTTACAGTATAGAGGTAGTCAGGCTGTATCAGACTATTGGGTTGTACCATCTGGTGGTATTCAGGATGTGTGTGCTAGCTGCTTACAGTGTAGAGGTAGTCAGGCTGTATCAGACTATTGGGTTGTACCATCTGGTGGTATTCAGGATGTGTGTGCTAGCTGCTTACAGTGTAGAGGTAGTCAGGCTGTATCAGACTATTGGGTTGTACCATCTGGTGGTATTCAGGATGTGTGTGTAGCTGCTTCAGTATAGAGGTAGTCAGGCTGTATCAGCCTATTGGGTTGTACCATCTGGTGGTATTCAGGATGTGTGTGCTAGCTGCAGTATAGAGGTAGTCAGACTGTATCAGACTATTGGGTTGTACCATCTGGTGGTATTCAGGATGTGTGTGCTGGCTGCTTACAGTATAGAGGTAGTCAGGCTGTATCAGACTATTGGGTTGTACCATATGTTCATCAAGGAAGAGGCAGATCTTAATCGAGCGGAGTGTAAAGGTTGAATGAGGCTATGTATTTTATAAGTATACATGTACCTACAATCTGTATGTAGATACTCTCTGTGTACACAGTGCATTCAGAAAGTATTCAGACCCCTTGACTTTTTCCACATTTTGTTACATTACAGCCTTATACTGAAATTGATTAAATTGTTCCCCCCCCCTCAATCTACACACAATACCCCATAATGACAAAGCAAAAACTGATTTCTCAAATATTTTACTAATTTATAAAAAATAAAAATAAAAATATCACATTTACATAAGTATTCAGACCCTTTACTCAGTACTTTGTTAAAGCACCTTTGGCAGCGATTACAGCCTCGAGTCTTCTTGAGTATGAGCATGTCTCTCTGTACTTTGCTCAGTTCATCTTTCCCTCGATCATAACTAGTCTTCCGGTCCCTGCCGCTGAAAAACATCCCCACAGCATGATGCTGCCCCCGCCATGCTTCAGCTTAGTAGTAGTGCCAGGTTTCCTCCAGACGTGACGCTTGGCATTCAGGCCAAATAGTTCAATCTTGGTTTCATCAGACCATAAAATGTTATTTCAAACTCCAAGTGGGCTGTCATGTGCCTTTTACTGAGGAGTGGCTTCCGTCTGGCTCTACCATAAAGGCCGTCTGGCCACTCTACCATAAAGGTCACCTCCCTGACCAAGGCCCCCTCCCCTGATTGCCGGGCGGCCAGTCGGCCAGCTCTAGGAAGAGTCTTGGTGGTTCCAAGCTTCTTCCATTTAAGAATGATGGAGGCCACTGTGTTCTTGAAGACCTTCAATGCTGCAGAACTTTTTTGGTACCTTTCCCCAGATGTGTGCCTCAACACAATCTTGTCTCTGAGCTCTATGGACAATTCCTTCGACCTCATGGCTTGGTTTTTGCTCTGACATGCACTGTCAACGCTGGGACCTTATATAGACAAGTCTGTGCCTTTCCAAATCATGTCCAATCAATTGAATTGACCACAGGTGGACTCCAATCAAATTGTAGAAACATCTCAAGGATGATCATGGAAACAGAATGCACCTGAGCTCAATTTTGATTCTCATTGCAAAGGGTCTGAATACTGAATACTTTTTTTTTTAAATATAAATGAGCAAACATTTCTAAAAACCCGTTTTTGCTTTGTCATTATGGGTATTGTGTGTAGATTGATGTGGGGAAAAAAAATCTACATTTTAGAATAAGGTTGTAACGTAACACAATGTGGAAAAGAGAAGGGGTCTGAATACTTTGCCGAATGCACTGTAGCTACCCTATGTATGTAGCTACCCTATGTATGTAGCTACCCTATGTATGTAGCTACCCTATGTATGTAGCTACCCTATGTATATAGCTACCCTATGTATGTAGCTACCCTATGTATGTAGCTACCCTATGTATGTAGCTACCCTATGTATATAGCTACCCTATGTATGTAGCTACCCTATGTATATAGCTACCCTATGTATGTAGCTACCCTATGTATGTAGCTACCCTATGTATGTAGCTACCCTATGTATGTAGCTACCCTATGTATATAGCTACCCTATGTATATAGCTACCCTATGTATGTAGCTACCCTATGTACATAGCTACCCTATGCACTGTAGCTACCCTATGCACTGTAGCTACCCTATGTATGTAGCTACCCTATGTATATAGCTACCCTATGTATATAGCTACCCTATGTATGTAGCTACCCTATGTACATAGCTACCCTATGCACTGTAGCTACCCTATGTATGTAGCTACCCTATGTATATAGCTACCCTATGTATATAGCTACCCTATGTATGTAGCTACCCTATGTACATAGCTACCCTATGCACTGTAGCTACCCTATGTATGTAGCTACCCTATGTATATAGCTACCCTATGTATGTAGCTACCCTATGTATGTAGCTACCCTATGTATGTAGCTACCCTATGTATATAGCTACCCTTCTGTTTAAGTCTGCTTTCTTAGTTGAGTTCTCACACTCTTGTTTCTTCTCAGGGAAAAGAGGACTTTGAGCGTCAACAGAAGGAGCTCCTGGAGAAAGAGAACATCATTAAACAGAGCAAGGTGCAGCTGGGACAGGAACAGGTAAAGGTCTTTTTTCTCTCTCCTCTTCTCTTTTCTGTTCTGCTTTGTTCTTATTTTCTTTTCACCTTTATTTAACCAGGTAGGCTAATTGAGAACACCTTTATTTAACCAGGTAGGCTAGTTGAGAACACCTTTATTTAACCAGGTAGGCTAGTTGAGAACACCTTTATTTAACCAGGTAGGCTAGTTGAGAACACCTTTATTTAACCAGGTAGGCTAGTTGAGAACACCTTTATTTAACCAGGTAGGCTAGTTGAGAACACCTTTATTTAACCAGGTAGGCTAGTTGAGAACACCTTTATTTAACCAGGTAGGCTAGTTGAGAACAGGTTCTCGTTTGCAACTGCGACCTGGCCAAGATAAAGCATAGCAGTGTGAACAGACAACAACACAGAGTTACACATGGAGTAAACAATAAACAAGTCAATAAAGTCATAGTAGGAAAAAAAATAATCTATATATATTGTGTGCAAAAGGCATGAGGAGTTGGGCAATAAATAGGAGTGAATAATTACAATTTAGCAGATTAACACTGTAGTGATAAATGATCAGATGGTCATGTGCAGGTAGAGATACTGGTGTGCAAAAGAGCAGAAAAGTAAATAAAATAAAAACAGTATGGGGATGAGGTAGGTAAATTGGATGGGCGATATATACCGATGGACTATGTACAGCTGCAGCGATTGGTTAGCTGCTCAGATAGCAGATGTCTAAAGTTGGTGAGGGAGATAAAAGTCTCCAACTTCAGAGATGTTTGCAGTTCGTTCCAGTCACACGCAGCAGAGTACTGGAACGAAAGGCGGCCAAATGAGGTGTTGGCTTTGGGGATGATCAGTGAGATACACCTGCTGGAGCGTGTGCTACGGATGGGTGTTGCCATCGTGACCAGTGAACTGAGATAAGGCGGAGCTTTACCTAGCATAGACTTGTAGATGACCTGGAGCCAGTGGGTCTGGCGACAAACATGTAGCGAGGGCCAGCCGACTAGAGCATACAGGTCTCAGTGGTGGGTGGTGCTTTAGTAACAAAACGAATGGCACTGTGATAAACTGCATCCAGTTTGCTGAGTAGAGTATTGGAAGCTATTTTGTAGATGACATCGCCGAAGTCGAGGATCGGTAGGATAGTCAGTTTTACTAGGGTAAGTTTGGCGGCGTCCCACTGGGCAAACAATGGTTGAATCAAAGTTTTTTCCACGTCATTTCAATGAAATTACGCTGAACATAACTTGGAAAAGATGTTGAATTGACATCTGTGCCCAGTAGGTTCTCTGTTCTGTTCTGTTTGTCTCTGTTCTGTTCTTCTCTGTTCTGTTCACCTTTGTTCTGTTCTGTTTGTCTCTGTTCTGCTCTGTTCTTCTCTGTTCTGTGCTGTTCGTCTCTGTTCTGTTCTTCTCTGTTCAGTTCTTGTTCTTCTCTGTTCTGTTCTGTTTGTCTCTGTTCTGCTCTGTTCTTCTCTGTTCTGTTCTTCTCTGTTCTGTTCTGTTTGTCTCTGTTCTGCTCTGTTCTTCTCTGTTCTGTTCTTCTCTGTTCTGGTCTGTTCTTCTCTGTTCTGTTCTTCTCTGTTCTGTTCTTCTCTGTTCTGTTTGTCTCTGTTCTGTTCTGTTCTTCTCTGTTCTGTTTGTCTCTGTTCTGCTCTGTTCTTCTCTGTTCTGTTCTTCTCTGTTCTGGTCTGTTCTTCTCTGTTCTGTTCTTCTCTGTTCTGTTCTTCTCTGTTCTGTTTGTCTCTGTTCTGTTCTGTTCTTCTCTGTTCTGTTTGTCTCTGTTCTGCTCTGTTCTTCTCTGTTCTGTTCTTCTCTGTTCTGGTCTGTTCTTCTCTGTTCTTCTCTGTTCTGTTCTGTTCTTCTCTGTTCTGTTCTTCTCTGTTCAGTTCTTGTTCTTCTCTGTTCTGTTTGTCTCTGTTCTGGTCTGTTCTTCTCTGTTCTTCTCTGTTCTGTTCTGTTCTTCTCTGTTCTGTTCTTCTCTGTTCTGGTCTGTTCTTCTCTGTTCTTCTCTGTTCAGTTCTTGTTCTTCTCTGTTCTGTTTGTCTCTGTTCTGGTCTGTTCTTCTCTGTTCTTCTCTGTTCTGTTCTGTTCTTCTCTGTTCAGTTCTGTTCTGTTCTGTTCTTCTCTGTTCTGGTCTGTTCTTCTCTGTTCTTCTCTGTTCTGTTCTGTTCTTCTCTGTTCTGTTTGTCTCTGTTCTGCTCTGTTCTTCTCTGTTCTGTTCTTCTCTGTTCTGTTCTGTTCTTCTCTGTTCTGTTCTCTGTTTTGTACTATTCACATCATTTATGGAACAAACATGATTCAATGAAACACGCAGTGGATGACCTTTCTAGCATGGGTTCATAGAAGGTACCTAAAACAAAGCAGCGCCAACATGTACTGCATGAACATCTGTCCCCCTCTGACAGAGCAGCCCACCAGGCAGGCCTCAGGGCACACATACATAGAAGAGGAGATTAACCTTTTCACTCCTGTAATCCTCCATTACTTTAATGTTAATGTTACGCTCTCTATGGAAAAATTATGATAATTCCTTCTGTTTTATGTGATGGAATTGACAGGTAGGATGTATTTTCATCATGTTTATTGTGTACGAGAGATTTCCGTCTCCCGTCTCGTCACAATCCTTAACTAGTTTGTGTAAATATGAAGAAAGAAATATCCACTCTCTTTCAACCTTCACAGATGAACCAGTTCAAGCAATTGGAGCAAGAGGTGATCAAACCAGTGGAGAACGACATCACACAGTGGATCTCCCACCAGCACCCGACAGGCCCCTCCTCCTCCCCGTCAGACACCTCCTCCTCTCCTTCCCCCTCCCTGACAGGAGGCAGGGCCCAGCTGTGTGGGCGGGACCGTCAGCTGCTGGGCTTCTACGCAGAGCAGTGCCAGCAGCACTTTGTCACGTTGCTCAAGGCCGTGGACGCTTTCTTCGGTTGCGTGGGCGCTGGCCAGCCACCCCGCATCTTTGTGGCACACAGCAAGTTTGTCATCCTCAGCACTCACAAACTGGTATTTATTGGTGACACTCTGTCCAGGCAGGCAGCCACGCCCGAGGTGGCCAACCGGGTGATGAACTCTAGCAATGTGCTTTGCGACCTGCTGAAGACTGTGGTGGGAGCCACTAAGACGGCCGCGTTGCACTACCCCAACACCGCCGCCGTTCAGGACATGGTGGACAGAGTCACGGATCTCTCACACCACGCTCAACAGTTCAAAGAACAGCTGCTGCAGATGGCTGCTTTGTGATTGTTTGTGTTGTCACTACCTGATCCCTTCTATTGCACCATAGCATCCTACGTGTATATACCGTATATATCTATATATGTATATTGCTCGTTGTTAATCTTAAGAGTTTTTTTGGGGGGGCTGTTCTGTACATATTTGGCTCTATTTTTGTGTAGAATGTTTTTATATACAGTATCAGTCAAAAGTTTGGACACACCTACTCAGTCCAGGGTTTTACATAATTTTTTACTATATTCTACATTGTAGAATAATAGTGAAGACATCAAAACTATGAAGTAACACACATGGGATCATGTGTTAAACAAATCAAAATATATTCTATATGTGAGATTCTTCAAAGTAACCACCCTGTGCCTTGATGACAGCTTTGCACACTCTTGGTATTCTCTCAACCAGCTTCATGAGGTAGTCACCTGGAATGCATTTCAATTAACAGGTGTGCCTTGTTAAAAGTTCATTTGTGGAATTTCTTTCCTTAATGCATTTGAGCCAAGGTAGGGGTGGTATACAAAAGATAACCCTATTTGGTAAAAAAAAAACAAGTCCATATTATGGCAAGAACAGCTCAAATAAGCACAGAGAAACGACAGTCTATCAGGTACTCCTCGCTCTTTTGTTTGGGTTTGAACCCTGTGTTTTTGTTAAGTGTTTGTTTCGTCTTCGTCCCCATGTCTTTACTCGGCACGCCGTAATTTGGTGCTTAATAAAAAAAACTATTACGCATTCCTGCGTCTGTCTCCCGAGTCATTCGTGCCAACGTGACATCCAGGCTATGTAAGGGCTATTTGACCAAGAAGGAGAGTGATGGAATGCTGCATCAGATGACCTGGCCTCCACAATCACCTGACCTCAACCCAATTGAGATCGTTTGGGATGAGTTAGACCACAGAGTAAAGGAGAAGCAGCCAATAAATGCTCAGCATATGTGGGAACTCCTTCAAGACTGTTGGAAAAGCATTCCGGGTGTAGCTGGTTGAGAGAATGCCAAGAGTGTGCAAAGCTGTCATCAAAATATAAATATAAAATATATTTAGTTTTGTTTAATACTTTTTTGGTAACTACATGATATGTGTTATGTCATAGTTTTGATGTATTCTACAATGTGGAAAATAGTAAAAATAAATAAAAACACTTGAATCTGTAGGTGTGTCCAAACTTTTGATGGGTACTATATTTAATTATGATATAAATATATAGATAAGATATGTGTCTTTTTAGGGTGATTTGGACATATTTTCGTAACATTCCTGTTTCATATATTATAAAGCACCTAATGATGATGACATCCTTTTGTTTTTTTAACCTGTAGATTGTTGACGTATCCTACTGCTGGAAATGACGCCAGTGCTTTGTGCAAATCGTTGATGTCGCACTCTTTTGTTGAAAAGGGGGCAGGGCTCTCAACAGACAAAGTAAAGGACTGTTCTTACCCATATGACTGTGTCTTTTTTTATAAAGTGTGTCAACTGCTAGAAGACTAGCGGGCGCCACTTTGTTTTCAGACACTGCACACGACATGACATAACCAAGCCTTGTTAAATCTCACTTATGTTATTGCACACACACACACACACACACACACACACACACACACACACACACACACACACACACACACACACACACACACACACACACACACACACACACACACACACACACACACACACACACACACACACACACACACACACACACACACACCTGTCGGACCTGAATGGCTGGCCTTGTACACAATATTGGCAACAACACTGAAACTCACAGCCAAAGCCTGGTATCTTTCACATTCACCCAGAACTGGGCACAGTTATTTGAAATAAATTAAATGGATATTACATGACCGGATGGTAAACAGCTCATGTTATGATGTAGCAGATCATATGTTAACATCATAACAGATGTATAGCAGATCATATGTTAACATCATAACAGATGTATAGCAGATCATATGTTAACATCATAACAGATGTATAGCAGATCATATGTTAACATCATAACAGATATATAGCAGATCATATGTTAACATCATAACAGATGTATAGCAGATCATATGTTAACATCATAACAGATGTATAGCAGATCATATGTTAACATCATAACAGATGTATAGCAGATCATATGTTAACATCATAACAGATGTATTGCAGATCATATGTTAACATCAAGATAAGTCGTCTCTTCTCTTTTATCCTCTCGGATGCTCATGTAGCGTGGCATGGAGCCAGTGAATAATTAGCTTTTCACGTAGCATCGACTGGTAAGATGCTTCAGGAGGGTGGTCACGTGTGCTATGCAAGGCAGAGGTCCTGGATTGGAGCCTCATTGTAGGCCCTATCAGGAGGAACCATTCCATGTCATATTAAATGAGGATACCACCTAAGCCCCAGAGGGGACGGTGAAAGACAGGGATAAAAGGATTTCATGGTAAGTGGGACAGGGCCAGTGGAAAGGTGCCCATCCATGCCAAATGTTCAGCCTTAGTTAGCCTGTGGAACATTCTTTATGGCGTGTGTTAGGGGTTACAGGGGGACTTAACACGTACTACTGACCTGGGAACTATCTTTAGTTAGCCTGTGGAACATCCTTTATGGCGTGGGTTAGAGGTTACAGGGGGACTTAACACATACTACTGATCTGGGAACTATCTTTAGTTAGCCTGTGGAACATCCTTTATGGCGTGGGTTAGGGGTTACAGGGGGACTTAACACATACTACTGATCTGGGAACTATCTTTAGTTAGCCTGTGGAACATTCTTTATGGCGTGGGTTAGGGGTTACAGGGGGACTTAACACGTACTACTGATCTGGGAACTATCTTTAGTTAGCCTGTGGAACATCCTAGCATTAGCATTCTCTCCTTTCGTCTGTCATAACAGTTGATGGGGTCAGAATGTAGTTTTTTATGCATAACAGTGGATGGGGTCAGAGCGTAGATGTTTATGCATAACAGTGGATTGGGTCAGAGCGTAGATGTTTATGCATAACAGTGGATGGGGTCAGAGCGTAGATGTTTATGCATAACAGTGGATGGGGTCAGAGCGTAGATGTTTATGCATAACAGTGGATGGGGTCAGAGCGTAGATGTTTATGCATAACAGTGGATGGATTCAGCATTATAGTTTTAACCATGTTTTGAGGCTATACAGTGTTTTATCACCTTTGCTTTGTTTACAAACATTGGAGTAAAACAATATTATATTTGGGGTTCTGACGTGGTACGACAGTTGAACTAAGCTCATGAGGCATTTATAAGTTACATTCTTCAATAATCAATGGGTACATTTCTTTCATTTGTAAGTCAAACAATGTACATAGCAACTACTGATTGCCCCTTTAAAATACAACTCAAAACAACCATTATTTTGTTTCCCTCTACCCTCCTTCTGTCCCTCCTTTTCATATCAGCCTGACTGATATATACGTTATATATAGATTGTCCCTGTGGCGAGGTGGGTCTGTAGCGATAAGGGACTGGTAAAGGGCTGTGAAGGAGATGCCCATACCCCCTGACTAGATACTCTCTGAGACAACTACCAACCCCATCAGAAAACCTCATTCAAGGGCTCTGAACACATAGCCTTGCTCTTAACAAGCCATCAGTGGTTTAATCAACCACCCCATTCCATCATTCACTGTTATCCCAGGGGACAAGAAGAGAAAAGGACTCTGCTCTGGAATGGTTTTTAGAAGGTCTTCATTTAACCCAGGCTGCCGACTAACACGGTAAATCAGGAGGATGTGTCATTCCCCCAAGTCAGTTTCAGGTTCTGGCTGACAAGATTCTGCTCTGATTTATCCTCAAATAAAAATGGCATCCAGGAAAATTGCGTCGCTGGCTCAGAAACAAGAGAAAGAAATGGTCCTTGGCTGAGTTAACCTGCAGACCTGGAGACTGGAAAGAGCTTGATGAATCAATGAGCTATTTCAGGACTGGAGGTCGGTGCTGTGGCTCTACTCCCAGGACTGACAGTCCTGGGAGACATCCCAAATGGCACCCTATTCCCTGTATAGTGCACTACTTTTGAACAAAATGTCACCATATTTCCTATATAGTGCACTACTTTTGAAAAGAGCCCAAAGTAGTGCACTATACAGGGTGCCAATAGGGACACACTGAACTCACCTAAGGGGGTGAATGAAAGAAACAGCAGCTCCTATCTGTCTGTGGGATGTGAGGGGGGAGAAAGGCAGCTTGCCAAACAACTCACCTTTGGCTCACCGCTAACACACAGTCTAGGAACAACAGCGGGTCACACAGGCAAGCTAGGTGCTCAGAAAGGCAGATAGATTAAGCTGTGCTCTGCTGTCCCCTGGGCAGTTGTCTGTGCTCCTCAATGAGACACTGTCTAGTCCTGACAGGAAACTCCAAACAGGTGTTTGGCTGGATGTATGGGGGTTGTATGAGTGAGGGATGTACAGGGTAGCTGGTCAACAGCCAACCAAGTCAGCTACTATGTTCACCTGGCTGTTGAGTGTAGAATCACGACAAGGTCAGTTAACCCAATGAATCCCACCATCACGATTTAGGAATTCTAATCCCTTTTAAACATTGTGTGTTTGGATTTGTCTATTTATTCTGCATCCACTGGCACCAACCATTAGTCTGGGTGATTAACAGGGGCTGAGCTAGATCAGTGTTAGTGAGACGAGGGCAGGTCCCAGAAGGGGCCCGTGGCTGGGGACCTCTTCCAAAAACATCTGTAGAGTCAGAATGGTTTGAGCTACAAAACTTTTAAAAGTGATTTATGAAAAACTGAGACTCACACGAACACGTAACATGTTTTTGTACTTGCACATGTAAACAATTTCTGTACTCACGGCATTCATATAAATGTATTTTTATCCGGTTTCTGATGACTGACTGTATTTTTTTATATATATTTTTTACATTTGTTAATAAAACTCAGTAATGCAACTGTTTAAATGAAAAGCTGATTTTTACTGGGGTCTCAGGACTGATAGGGTTACGTGGAAATGATGTGCAATGCTGCAAGTCAACCACGTGGGGGAGTGACAGAGAGATTTATATATAGAAAGGGTCGAGAGTCTATGTAATTTCCTTGGTTTACCGCAATCATTTCCTGCAAAGTATTTGCAGACTCTGAAATTACAGCTTTTTTTGCTATTGCTCAGCATGGGCTCTCGCTGCTCTTTTAAAAAAACGGCCCAGCTGCAGACAGCACAGTAGCTCGCAAAACACACTGTGAGATGATATAAAGAGCCTTCATTAGCATTTCTGTTAACGTGTGAGAGTATAAAGGCGCAAAAGCCATTTACTTCAGTGTTGTTTTGAAATTAGAAGCATCCGTTGGATGTGGAGGGATGAAACGGCTGGATGCCTGGGATTTCAATGTTGTACTTTATTGTAGTTGAGTATCTGAGTCATTTCAGCCCATTTAACTGTCAAGGCTGCTCATACAAATCATTCACAATGACAGAACGTTTTTTCTTTCAACATCACACAGCCACAAAGTTTAACTTGATACACTTGAAATACAGCGATATCCAAAATTAAAACTGGCTGGTTTCAAACTCTTTGAAGACTGATTTACTCCATTGTTCTATAATGCTGGACAATACTGCCTCCTGTTGTTCAGTCCCTGTAAGCAGATTTGACACGAACATGATGGGGGAAAACCACAATACATAAGTCTATGGAGTTAAAGGGTTAAACGAAGGCTGACTTTCAAAAGAATGAGGGGCAAAGTGTCAGAATTCAGGCTGTACATGTGTAAGAAACAATAACACACTGAGAAAGTTATCAGCCATTGACGTGACATTAACCAAATTAAACCTACAGTGAAATGTTATGATTACAATTTCCCTAAAGAACTCTCTATGTCAATGTCAGTTATCAGCTTTGCAAAAATGAAATTTAAAGAAATGTATTTCTACACAGAGTTTAAGAAATATATTTATTACGAAGCTAAATTACAGCAATAGCCAAAAACAAACTTTAAAATTTGACCAGCAACACATGTAAAAACCATTACACATAGAATTGAATTGAGTTGTTGTCTTATAACTGGATCAGAGGCCATGTGACCAACTAGAGGAAAGGATGCCATCTAGACAGGCACTGGTAGAGGCTCAGGGGACTACTGGGGAGGCCTTCGACTATATGTAGTAAAGTTTAAATGGTTATTCCATCCAACTTCAAATGATTAGAATAGTACACCTCCCAGAACAGAACAACCAGGTTGAGGGTCAGTGGCCAAAGCCCACGAACAGGAATATTCCAAGTTCAGACAGAAGGGGGGAGTCAGATCGCTATGATCGCCAGGAACTTTACTTTTGGTGTCTATTTGTAATTATTGCGCTACTGGTGCTGCCGGTTGATGTTAGGTAGACAGCTGCAGTAGCTGAATGATGTTAACGTCTTCGGGTTTTGTTTCATTAAATGTATTTTATTTCATCTGGGTGCTTGTGTCACCTACCAACACCGGTTCGGTTCTCCTCAGTCTGAGAAAACACTGAGAGAGAAAGGTATGTGTTGCAGATTACTCCTTTGTAGAAGTCCATTACGTCAAATAAATAAAACATCCCAAGGTTAATGCTGTAGATATTGTTATAAGGGAGTGGGAGACTATTGAAACGTAACTTTCCGAGTTTTATTGTTATTAATATAGTTTACAGAGTGCTAAAAGTGCTGCTGTTGCTAGCTAACATGCCTTTCTGTGATGCAGACGGTTAGCTGAGCTGCCGACTGGTGCTGGCGTTGCATTATGGGAGATGTAGTTTGGTCCTCTACAGCCTTAAATGGAATAAAGGGAATTTCATGTAGTAACTTGTTTATGTTGCAGTGTTTTTGTACATGAGTTGTATTTTGGTACGGTCAACACTGAAAGCACCTAGCAATGTATTGAGGATGTGAGACAGGATGTGTTTTACCTTTCTTCATGCTCCTGTGTAGAACAACTGGTCAGATGGTGCATTGGAGACTGATGTGTTCCTGTCCTGTCTTTTTACAATACTATTGCAGGTATGGTTCTACTGTCTAAGAATTACGATTATACATTCTTTGTATTAAGGACTGGTTATTTTATAGTATACATTATGGCTTTATGTATGTATGAGTGATTGTGTGAGTCCGAGAAAACACTGAGAGAAAGAACAATTTGTCACATGGTGCATTGGAGACTGATGTGTTCCTGTCCTGTCTTTTCACAATACTATTGCAGATCAACATAAAAGCCTAAAAGACGGCCGTGGTGTCGCTCTTCATTTCTTGGTTCTCCTGTGGTACATAAGAGACCCGCTACATATAGCTAGCTATAGCTTGGTGCCCAGGCTACACTTCTACTGGGAACCAGCTAGCCAGAGCTACAGTTAACCTATTCTATTGCCTTCCTGGGGAGCTCTGTGGCCATGTGTGTCAAGCATATCAGAGTAGGAGTGCTGACGTTTTAGGATCACACATCACTGGGAAGGGCATTATGCTAGCTGTAGCTTGGAGCCCTGGGGTGTATTCATTAGTGCACACCATAGCAAAGTGTTTTGCAACTAAAAACAAGTTTCTTATCGGACAAGTTCTGGTTAGGTCCACCCCGTTTCAGCTGTCCTCTTCCGTTTGGTCCCTATTGAAAACACCCCAGTTAACACCTTGGGGAGGCTAGCTGGCCAGAGCAATGAGCTATAGCCTATTTGTTGCCTTCCTAGGGAGCTCTGTGTATAAAGCGGATCACAGTAGTGGTGCTGATCTAGGATCAGGTCCCCCCTGTCCATGTACTTGTATTCAATGTGATTTAAAGGGCAAAACTGATCCTAAATCAGCAGTCCTACTCTGAGACAGCTACAGCCCCTGGACATTGTGTTATTACAACCCTCTCGGTCTTAAGGGTAGTCAACCGTTCCGTTACATATGTAGTCTGAACAACAAAATAACAAAACAAAAACATTCCTTTCATTGCACTTTTGTTAAAAAATAAAGTGAAATTTACTGGTATGGAAGAACTTCGGTTGTCAGTTATGCAAATAGTTTTATTCAGTTTCTCTTCTACAAGTTGTTTTGCCTCTGAATGTAAATGATAAATGAGCCTGTTTATACAACGCTTTGTCTATTGGTCTGAATATAGGCTTTACTACAAACACACGTCTGTTCAAATAAACACTCTCATAAAACGCACACACACACACACACACACACACACACACACACACACACACACACACACACACACACACACACACACACACACACACACACACACACACACACACACACACACACACACACACACACACACGACAGAGAACTCACACTCAGCTGTCTGCTGTTGGAGAAACAGATTCCCCATGCAGGTGTCAGCAGCATGACAGCCAGTCAGAGCTGACCATGTTCCAGTGTCAGCCAATCAGAGCTGACCATGTTCCAGTGTCAGCCAATATTCTATTTAACCTTTATTTACTAGGCAAGTCAGTTAAGAACAAATTCTTATTTACAATGACGGCCTACCCCGGCCAAACTCTAACCCGGACAACGCTAGGCCAATTGTGCGCCGCCCTATGGGACTCTCAATCACGGCCGGTTGTGATACAGCCTGGAATCGAACCAGGGTCTGTAGTGACGCCTCTAACAATGAGTTGCAGCGCCTTAGACCGCTGCGCCACTCAGGAGTCCACATTGCGACCATGTTCCAGTGTCAGCCAATCAGAGCTGACCATGTTACAGCATCAGCCAGTCAGAGCTGACCGTGTTACAGCGTCAGCCAGTCAGAGCTGACCGTGTTACAGCGTCAGCCAATTAGTGGTGACCATGTTGCAGTGTCAGTGAAGGCCAGGTGAAGAGACCAAACATGCTGCTCAGTACATACACTGTGAACAGCTAAAATACATATTTGAAACATGAACAAGTGGCATACAGAATGTTCCATGATTTGATGGCTTGTCCCTTTATAATATCAGCAGCTGTGCCTAGTCTAGTAAGAAGAACGTGTCATCAACGAGGATGTCTTTAGTAGTGCAGAGTGGAGGGGTGCAGAGTGCAGAGTGGAGGGGTGGATTTCATCAGGAGAGGCAGCAGTATACACGGACATGGGGGTAGTATGCCATTCCAAATCATGCGATTTATTAAAGGGTTTTTGTCCACCACTGTTTCCTAGTGGGACGGCTGGTTTGGTGAACAACAGGACATGGTGTGGCCAACAGCGGACGGGTGAGGTAATCTATGTAGTACTATTAGGAGGAACAGCCCTCTGGCGGGCAGTCTTGGGCCTCTGGCGTGGGGGTGGAGGAGAGGTACGTTCGCTCCTGGATTCGGAAGGCTGGGTCTCGGCCTGTGGAGAGCCGGTGTCGCCCAACATCTCACGCAGGAACTTGAACTTGGACAGGAAGAGCTGCCAGACAACGTACCAACCTGAGGGGCCAAACAGAGCAAAGGTCATCCAGGAGAAAGTGAACACTGGCTGTGCGTAAGAATCAAATAATGAACTTGTTGTATTTGAGTCAGTGACCGCGTTTACATGCACACAGTATTCAAATCAAATCAAATCAAATTTTATTTGTCACATACACATGGTTAGCAGATGTTAATGCGAGTGTAGCGAAATGCTTGTGCTTCTAGTTCCGACAATGCAGTGATAACCAACAAGTAATCTAACTAACAATTCCAAAACTACTGTCTTATACACAGTGTAAGGGGATAAGGAACATGTACATAAGGATATATGAATGAGTGATGGTACAGAGCAGCATACAGTAGATGGTATCGAGTACAGTATATACATATGAGATGAGTGTGTAGACAAAGTGGCATAGTTAAAGTGGCTAGTGATACATGTGTTACATAAGGATGCAGTCGATGTTGTAGAGTACAGTATATACATATGCATATGAGATGAATAATGTAGGGTAAGTAACATTATATAAGGTAGCATTGTTTAAAGTGGCTAGTGATATATTTACATCATTTCCCATCAATTCCCATTATTAAAATGGATGGAGTTGGGTCAGTGTCAATGACAGTGTGTTGGCAGCAGCCACTCAATGTTAGTGGTGGCTATTTAACAGTCTGATGGCCTTGAGATAGAAGCTGTTTTTCAGTCTCTCGGTCCCAGCTTTGATGCACCTGTACTGACCTCGCCTTCTGGATGATAGCGGGGTGAACAGGCAGTGGTTCGGGTGGTTGATGTCCTTGATGATCTTTATGGCCTTCCTGTAACAACGGGTGGTGTAGGTGTCCTGGAGGGCAGGTAGTTTGCCCCCGGTGATGCGTTGTGCAGTCCTCACTACCCTCTGGAGAGCCTTACGGTTGAGGGCGGAGCAGTTGCCGTACCAGGCGGTGATACAGCCCGCCAGGATGCTCTCGATTGTGCATCTGTAGAAGTTTGTGAGTGCTTTTGGTGACAAGCCGAATTTCTTCAGCCTCCTGAGGTTGAATAGGCGCTGCTGCGCCTTCTTCACGACGCTGTCAGTGTGAGTGGACCAATTCAGTTTGTCTGTGATGTGTATGCCGAGGAACTTAAAACTAGCTACCCTCTCCACTACTGTTCCATCGATGTGGATAGGGGGTGTTCCTCTGCTGTTTCCTGAAGTCCACAATCATCTCCTTAGTTTTGTTGACGTTGAGTGTGAGGTTATTTTCCTGACACCACACTCCAAGGGCCCTCACCTCCTCCCTGTAGGCCGTCTCGTCGTTGTTGGTAATCAAGCCTACCACTGTTGTGTCGTCCGCAAACTTGATGATTGAGTTGGAGGCGTGCGTGGCCACGCAGTCGTGGGTGAACAGGGAGTACAGGAGAGGGCTCAGAACGCACCCTTGTGGGGCCCCTGTGTTGAGGATCAGCGGGGAGGAGATGTTGTTGCCTACCCTCACCACCTGGGGGCGGCCCGTCAGGAAGTCCAGTACCCAGTTGCACAGGGCGGGGTCGAGACCCAGGGTCTCGAGCTTGATGACGAGCTTGGAGGGTACTATGGTGTTGAATGCCGAGCTGTAGTCGATGAACAGCATTCTCACATAGGTATTCCTCTTGTCCAAGTGGGTTAGGGCAGTGTGCAGTGTGGTTGAGATTGCATCGTCTGTGGACCTATTTGGGCGGTAAGCAAATTGGAGTGGGTCTAGGGTGTCAGGTAGGGTGGAGGTGATATGGTCCTTGACTAGTCTCTCAAAGCACTTCATGATGACGGAAGTGAGTGCTACGGGGCGGTAGTCGTTTAGCTCAGTTACCTTAGCTTTCTTGGGAACAGGAACAATGGTGGCCCTCTTGAAGCATGTGGGAACAGCAGACTGGTATAGGGATTGATTGAATATGTCCGTAAACACACCGGCCAGCTGGTCTGCGCATGCTCGGAGGGCGCGGCTGGGGATGCCGTCTGGGCCTGCAGCCTTGCGAGGGTTAACACGTTTAAATGTCTTACTCACCTCGGCTGCAGTGAAGGAGAGACTGCATGTTTCCGTTGCAGGCCGTGTCAGTGGCACTGTATTGTCCTCAAAGCGGGCAAAAAAGTTATTTAGTCTGCCTGGGAGCAAGACATCCTGGTCCGTGACTGGGCTGGATTTCATCTTGTAGTCCGTGATTGACTGTAGACCCTGCCACATGCCTCTTGTGTCTGAGCCATTGAATTGAGATTCCACTTTGTCTCTGTACTGACGCTTAGCTTGTTTAATAGCCTTACGGAGGGAATAGCTGCACTGTTTGTATTCAGTCATGTAGCTATAGGATAGTAGCTCATATCCCGCTTAGTGTCTTATTCGGGATAAGCTGTTTAAATGCACCTTTGATATCCCACTCACTAGTATCCATGAATAAACAGAATATTCCTCATTTAAGTTCATATGGGTTATTAGTGTAATAATAATATTTACTCCTGCAGAATTATTCATTTCTTGCAGTAAAATTATACAATAAATGTTAATTTTGTCTTGGGAACAGGACTTGAGAAATATGATTTGTTTCTTTCAGCATCTCTTGAGAAAATGTGAATATAATAATAATAATAATAATATGCCATTTAGCAGACGCTTTTAACCAAAGCGACTTACAGTCATGTGTGCATACATTCTACGTATGGGTGGTTCCGGGAATCGAACCCACTACCCTGGCATTACAAGCGCCATGCTCTACCATGTATAATGTGTTATCTTTGACACTGTTATGCAAGCAGACAGTATTTCAACCACATAAAATTTGCACTCAAGACAAACTGAAGTCAAACTGATGACATTTGGATATTTTGCACAGGACCAATCCTTCCACTGTTTTGGAGTTGTGTTTTCTCCACGGTCCCTAAATGTTTTCTCCACGGTCCCTAAATGTTTTCTCCCCGGTCCCTAAATGTTTTCTCCCCGGTCCCTAAATGTTTTCTCCCCGGTCCCTAAATGAAACGGACAACTTTACCAGTGTTAACTAGATTACTAATGTGTTCATTCTATCGATGTATGACATTATTCTGATGATAACTACTTTATTTAGTCTTCTGGGGCAACAAGTTATGACAGAAGAGAAGCTAAACGTATCCAACTATAGTTGACAAACAAATGGCCTACCAAATGTCAGAAATGATGTCCTACCAAAAGTCAGAAATTATAAAAATGTCCTACCAAATGTCAGAAATGATGAGCAAAAACGTCTCTAAAATAGGAGTGAAAGTAGCCAGTAGGCTATACAGTCCAGTATGGAGTGTCAGCAAAACAAATAATACCGAACAAAAATAAACACACAACATGTAAAGTGTTGGTCCCATGTTTCATGAGCTTAAATAAATAATAGTATACATACAAAAATCTTACTAATCTCAAATCTGTTTACATCCCTGATAGTGAGCCTTTCTCCTTTGCCAAGATAATCCATCCACCTGACAGGTGTGGCATATCAAGAAGCTGATTAAACAGCATGAACATTTACACAGGTGCACCTTGTGCTGGGGACAATAAAAGGCCACACTAAAATGTGTAGTTTTGTCACACAACGCCACAAACGTCTCAAGTTGAGGGAACGTGCGATTGGCATGATGACTGCAGGAATGTCGACCAGAGCTGTTTAACTTTTTTTATTTTTTTAACTAGGCAAGAGTGGTACACCAGAGCAGTTGCAGCCTCCAACATCATTTTAGAGAATTTGGCAGTATGTCCAACCAACCTCAGACCATGTGTAACCACGCCAGCCCAGGACCTCCACCAATTCATAACAGCTTAGCTACAAAACAGGTGCTAACTACGAACCTATAACATGGTGTCTAATTGAGGTCTTGCACAGTCACTGCTCCAAAGTAAAGATAGCTAGCCGCTAACATGAGATCTTGATGATGTAGCTATCTATAATGGCAATGCTAGCTAGCTACTGTAGCTAACGGTTAGCTGATATATTTCGACGCTGTGTCAAGAGGTCCTCGTCAAATCTCAGTAACGTTAATCTCACAACATTCAAGAAAGCTGTGGGGGAAAAAAAATCACGAATCCAACAAATTTGTTACTTACCAAAAACCATGAAGAGCAACGCGCACACAAGGGTGGCCACAATTACCAGCACAGTGAGACCGACGCTTTGCCACATCGTCTTCTTGTTGTTCAGTGCTTTGCTATAGCTAGCTCTTAGTTACCAAGTAAGTAAACAGATGTTTACAGATAGCTCGCTAAATCGCTGTAGTCTATAGAGTTGAGTCCGTTAACTAATTCGACGGACTGATATACAGTTTACAGGTGTTATTTGCCACATCATAAACGTTATAACACAATGCCTCGCTTCAACATGGATGGAGGATAGTTGCTGTAGCTAACTAGTTGTTATTAAGGAAAACAAACCCCTCGTTGCCGATACGGTTAGCTGGAAAAATGTCAACGTCGCTTTGCTTAAATCATGGACGGATAGCTAGGTATCACAGGAGGATGCAGTATCGTTCACATCTACATTATTGCAACCTGAACGATTACATTTGTAAAATGAATACAATACAAAGACCACGTTGGTCTCGAAATGAGGCTCTGCGTTAGGCTGAAGACCAGCATTGCCTTTTGGGTACTGTAGTCCATATCCTCACTCTGTAACTCCACAAAACATGAGGCGAATCATAATAAGAGATCAATTATTTTTTAGCAACAGTTTATAAAAGATATGAATTATGTGCGCATCTTAATAATATTGAGTAATTATTGCATGTGTTTATTTTCACAATCATTGTAGCTATTTCTGCCAATCTAGTCAGCCTAGATTCAAAACATGTTTTAGTGACATATTTGGAGTGATTCGCACAACTGAAGCACAATTTGACAATTACAGATCAACAACAAAAGTTTTTGTTGGTGTTGATCTGGATCAATTTGCTGACATATTCAGCCAAGTTGATGAAGGTCTTCATCGTGTAACCAGGACATGTCTATTTTCACAGCTTCCAGTCAAATTCAAGAGCCAAGTCTTTCATCTTCTCCATGTAGATCTGGTCAAATCGCTCACTCTGGGCCACAGTGAACATAGTCTGCCAGTCCCCAACCTTCCCTGGTAAGAGACAAAACAAAAAGCATATTAAGTCCATTCTTTTTAGTGCTATTTTCCATGATGAATTTTGTAACCAATAGTTGAAATTGACTTCATGTCAACACAATCTTTATTAATGTGGATCACATAGATGCCATACCTTTTCTAATGAAGGATCCACTTTGTTCAAAAAATGCTGGATGCTGTTTATCACGTCTAGCCTGTGGGTCTTCCTTCATGTTCTTGAAGGAGGATTTGTCCACGATCGTGTCAATAGTTTGGTCATCCAGCTTTTTGCCCAAGAAGTTTGATATCCTGACAATTGCACCTCGTGTGTCCTGAAAGCAATTGTTATAGTTTGATTACTAGTCTCAGCAATACACTGAGTGTACAAAACATTAGGAACATCTCCCTTTTCCCCTCAGAACAGACTCAATTCATCGGGGCATGGACTACAAGGTGTCGAAAGCATTCTACGCTTGTGTCAAGTTGGCTGGATGTCCTTTGGGTGGTGGACCATTCTGTACACACACAGGAAACTGTTGAGCATGAAAAACCCAGCAGCGTTACAGTTCTTGACACGTTCAAAAAGGTGTGCCTGGCATACCCTGTTCAAAGGCAATTCAATATTTTGTCTTTCCCATTCACTCTCTAAATTCCACACATACACAATACATCTCTGTTGTCTCAAGACTAAAAATGATTATTTAACCTGTATCCTCCCCTTCATCTACACTGATTGAAGTAGATTTAACAAATGACATCAATAGGGGACCATAGCTTTCACCTGGTCAGTCTATGTCATGGAAAGAGCATGTGTTCCTAATGTTTTCTCCGCTCAGTGTATATTATCCACTGTTATGTCATCTCATCTATTATGGAAATTAACTTACCTTGATCATATCTTCATATGTCATAGAAAGGATGTCAAATTCATCTTTGTGAGCATACCAATCAGCAACATGATCAAACCAAGATCCCCCGAGAACTAGGAAAGAAACATTATTAGGGTATTTCACATTGACACTTTGGACATGTTTCGAACATGTGTTTAAACTTCTGAGATATACTTACCCTCCCCCTTGAGAAATTGAGTCAGAAATGTATTGAAGTCAGGTTCGCTCTTAAGGACTTTCGTGATATTTTGGAGATGAAATAAGGACACGGCAACATCCTTTGGGTTCCTGGCTATGTAGAACACCTTAATAAACAATTGATACAATTAGAATGCAGCCAATTCAATATAACTTGAACACCACAATTCAAAACTAATACAGTACATTGTAGATTCAATTGATGTAAATTAAATAATCTGTCAAATGTCATTGTTGGCATCCAGTTGTTTTTTAATGTAGTCAGTCTCTGAAGACTTTTAAAAAACATATTCATATATTCTGTCTGTGTACAGTTTTATTTAAACAATTATCAAAACATGGGTTTCACTGGTAGTTATTGTTTTGCATTCATTTCATGTTATTTCTCTCTCTCTCTCTTACCTTTCCCTTCTCTCTCAGTCCTTGAGGGATTGAGGACAAATGTAAGTGAGACGCGAATGTTCTTGTTGATGGTTCGTTGTTGTAGTCTATTCGTCTTGAGTTTTCCTCAAGGAAGGGCACCAGTTCCTGGATCGGTTTGTTACTTCCCTCTGTCATTTGATCTTCATGTTACAATAGGGACAAAATATACTGTGTCCATGTAGTTCCTGTGGTTTTAAAGAAATACAATCACAGCATTTGTGAGATCATGTTGCACATTCACAATACAATACCTAAATTCATGCAGAATTCAATAGATTGTGTAGTGTAGCATATAAGTCACTCTACAGTAAGTACTGTACAGGCCTATAACCTATGTCAGATGCATGGTCTTACCTGACCGTGGGTAAGTAACAACAACGATGTCATCATCCCGTATTTCGAATGTCTCCAGAGAATCAAGGTGTTGGACTTCATGCACCCCTCTGACCAGGTTAATCCCATTGTATGGGAAAAACCCAAGGGCAGTAATCTGAATCTTCTGTTCCTCTCCCATTCTTCAGGTAAAACAGCTATTACAGCCGAGAACAGCCTTCAGATAAAACAGCTATTACAACCTACAGTTAAAACAGCTATTACAACCTACAGTTAAAACAGCTATTACAACCTACAGTTAAAACAGCTATTACAACCTACAGTTAAAACAGCTATTACAACCTACAGTTAAAACAGTTATTACAGTCTAGTACAACATGTGCCATGTGAAGTTGATACAAACAGAGACATGTCATTTTTTATTTTATTTTTTAAACCCCTTTATCTCCATATCATTCTGAGATATACTTACCGCTTCCCTCAAGAAATGTAATCATCAGTCATGTTTGATACATTTCTGATTCATATGTATCAATCAATCAAATGTATTTATAAAGCCCTTTTTACATTAGCCGTAGTCACTAAGCGCTATACAGAAACCCAGCCTAAAACCCCAAACATCAAGCAATGCAGATGTAGAAGCATGGTGGCTTGGAAAAACTCCCTAGAAAGGCAGGAACTTATGAAGAAACCTAGAGAGGAACCAGGTTCTGAGGGGTGGCCAGTCCTCTTCTGACTGTGCTGGATGGAGATTATAACAGTACATGGCCAAGATGTTTAAACGTTCATAGATGACCAGTAGGGTCAAATAATAATAATCACAGTGGTTGTAGAGGGTGCAACAGGTCAGCACCTCAGGAGTAAATGTCAGTTGGCTTTTCATAGCCGATTATTCAGAGTTAGAGACAGCAGGTGCGGTAGAAAGAGAGAGTCGAAAACAGCAGGTCCAGAACAAGTTAGCACGTCCGGTGAACAGGTACCATAGCCTCAGGCAGAACAGTTGAAACTGGAGCAGCAGCACAACCAGGTGGACTGGGGACAGCAAGGAGGAGATGATTCGTCAAGACTCACACACCAAGATGACGTACTGAACGAAGCTATGTAGAGCACCTCAAGATAAAAACCTAATATTTAAAAAATCGGGAAGTTAGACTAAATATTAGCACTACACAATCTGGTGGGTGATAACCTTCAATCTGGATAACAACATACAACAAATCGAAAAACTAGAGATGATGGAGAGTAAGACAGGGGAACCTATTTCATAATGAAAACGTGACTCTTCTATAGACGCAGGCGATTTAATATTTTCACCACCGGAAATGGTAAAGGTTGAAACCGATCTGTTAAAATCAATAAATGACAAAGTGTGTATACTTGAACTAGTCAGTAAGGATACACGTAAAAGAGTTGAAAGCAAACCTCAAGATGAGTGATGAAAAATCTGCAACATTGGAGAAAGACACAAACAAGCTAGAAGGGACAGTCAATAAGATTGAAACTGAAGTTAATGAACTTAAAAAAGGAGAACACAGTTCTGAGAGAAGCCTTACTTGACATACAGACTAGATCCATGAGAGAGAATCTAGTACTTACAGGTATCCAAGAGAAAGAAGGAGAAGTGCCTGAATCTGTAATTAGAGAGTTCCTCCTTACAGCGCTTCAGATTCCATGTGAAGCTATCGAACAAAATCCAACTTGAATGTGTACACCACTTCGGACAGAGAGGGCAGAGGTATGAATGTCCAATCAAATCAAATCAAATTTATTTATATAGCCCTTCGTACATCAGCTGATATCTCAAAGTGCTGTACAGAAACCCAGCCTAAAACCCCAAACAGCAAACAATGCAGGTGTAAAAGCACGGTGGCTAGGAAAAACTCCCTAGAAAGGCCAAAACCTAGGAAGAAACCTAGAGAGGAACCAGGCTATGTGGGGTGGCCAGTCCTCTTCTGGCTGTGCCGGGTAGAGATTATAACAGAACATGACCAAGATGTTTAAATGTTCATAAATGACCAGCATGGTCGAATAATAATAAGGCAGAACAGTTGAAACTGGAGCAGCAGCACAGTCAGGTGGACTGGGGACAGCAAGGAGCCATCATGTCAGGTAGTCCTGGGGCACGGTCCTAGGGCTCAGGTCCTCCGAGAGAGAGAAAGAAAGAGAGAATTAGAGAGAGCATATGTGGGGTGGCCAGTCCTCTTCTGGCTGTGCCGGGTGGAGATTATAACAGAACGTGTTATAATCATTGCCAAATCTGCTTTTTTTTTTGGTGCTTTTTTTGTTGAATTTGACCCCCTAGGACAAAGTGTTCTATGTGAAGTTAAATCTGAACAAGGCAGTTAACACACTGTTTCTAGGCCGTCATTGTAAATAAGAATGTGTTCTTAACTGACTTGCCTAGTTAAATAAAGGTCAAATAAAAATACAAGCAGACATATTATTTTTAAATGATTTATCTCCATATCATTCTGAGATATACTTACCGCTTCCCTCAAGAAATGTAATCATCAGTCATGTTTGATACATTTCTGATTCATATGTATCAATCAAGGAAATGTATTTATAAAGCCCTTTTTACATTAGCCGTAGTCACTAAGCGCTATACAGAAACCCAGCCTAAAACCCCAAACATCAAGCAATGCAGATGTAGAAGCACCGTGGCTAGGAAAAACTCCCTAAAAAGGCAGGAACTTATGAAGACACCTAGAGAGGAATCAGGCTCTGAGGGGTGGCCAGTCCTCTTCTGACTGTGCTGGATGGAGATTATAACAGTACATGGCCAAGATGTTTAAATGTTCATAGATGACCATCAGGGTCAAATAATAATAATCACAGTGGTTGTAGAGGGTGCAACAGGTCAGCACCTCAGGAGTAAATGTCAGTTGGATTTTTTCATAGCCGATCATTCAGAGTTAGAGACAGCAGGTGCGATAGAGAGAGAGAGTCGAAAACCACAGGTGCAGGACAACTTATTACCCACGGCACGAACCCGATGGGGGCGCCAACCCAGACAGGAAGATCACATCAGTGACTCAACCCACTCAAGTGATGCACCCCTCCTAGGGACAAAATGGAAGAGCACCAGTAAGCCAGTGACTCAGTCCCCGTAATAGGGTTAGAGGCAGAGAATCCCAGTGGAGAGAGGGGAACCGGCCAGGCAGAGACAGCAAGGGTGGTTGTTCACTACAGTGCCTTTCTGTTCACCTTCACACCTCTGGGCCAGACTACACTCTGTCATAGGGCCTACAGAATAGATAAGTCTTCAATAAAGACTTAAAGGTCGAGAAAGATCTACGTCTCTCACATGGATAGGCAGACCATTCCATAAAATTGGGCTTCAATAAGAGAAATCCCTTTCTCCAGCTGTTTGCTTAGAAATTCTAGGGACAATAAGGAGGCTTGCGTCTTGTGACCGTAGCGTACATGTAGGTATGTACGGCAGAACCAATTTGGAAAGATAGAAAGGAGCAGGCCCATGTAATGCTTTGTAGGTTAGCAGTAAAACCTTGAAATCAGCCCTTGCCATAACAGGAAGCCAGTTTAGAGAGGCTAGCACTGGAGTAATATGATCACATTTTTTGTTTCTTGTCAAAATTCTAGCAGCTGCGCTTAGCGCTAACTGAGGGTTATTTTGTGCTTTATCCGGGTAGCCGGAAAGTAGAGCATTGCAGTAGTCTAGAAGTGACAAAAGCATGGATACATTTCTGCATCATTTTTTGGACAGAAAGTTTCTGATTTTTGCAATGTTATGTAGATGGAAAAAAGCTGTCTTTGAAACAGTCTTGATGTGTTCGTCCAAAGAGAGCTCAGGGTCCAGAGTTACGCCGAGGACCTTTACAGTTTTATACTTATTTTCCACCATAATTTGCAAATAAATTAATTAAAAATCCTACAATGTGATTTTCTGGATTTTTTTTCTCATTTTGTCTGTCATAGTTGAAGTGTACCTATGATGAAAATTACAGGCCTCTCTCATCTTTTTAAGTGGGAGAACTTGCACAATTGGTGGCTGACTAAATACTTTTTTTGCCCCACTGTACATGTGATAGGAGTAATGTAAGATATGCAAACATTATTAAAGTGGCATTATTTTAAGTGGCGTTGTTTAATTAAAGTGACTAGTGATCCAGTGATTGGGTCTCAATGTGGGCAGCAGCCTCTCTGACGTAATGATTGCTGTTTAGCAATCTGATGGCCTTGAGACAGAAGCTGTTTCTCAATCTCTCGGTCCCAGCTTTTGTCTTTGTTAGCGAGCCGCGACGGCGGCACTGTATTGTCCTCAAAGCTAGCAAAGAAGGTGTGTAGTTTGTCTGGAAGTGTGACATCTGTATCCATGATGTGGCTGTTTTTGTTTTTGTCATCCGTGATTTCATGTAGACCCTGCCACATACGTCTCATGTCTGAGCCATTGAATTGCGACTCCACCTTGTCCCTGTGCCGACAATTTGCTTGTTTGATTGCCTTGCGGAGGGAATAACTACACTGTTTATATTCAGCCATATCACCAGACCTCTTTCCATGGTTAAATGCGCTGGATTTTCGTGAATGCCGCCATCCATCAGTTTCTGGTTAGGGTAGGTCTTAACAGTAACAGTGGGTACGACATCTCCAATGCACGTATTTCTAAACACACTCACGGAGTCAGCGTACAGATCATTGTCATTCTCTGAGGCTGACTGGAACATCTTCCAGTCCGCGTGATCAAAACAATCTTGGAGCGTGGCTTCCGACTGGTCAGACCAGCATTGCATGGTTCTCGTCACTGGTACATCCTGGTTGAGTTTCTGCCTATAAATCGGGACTAGCAAGATGGCGTCATGGTCGGATTTGCCAAAGGGAATGCGGGGGAGGGCATTGTATAAATCGCTTAAGTTAGAGTAGCAGTGGTCGAGAGTATTAGCCCTTCGTGTCGTGCAATCAATATGCTGATAAAATGTAGGTAACATTGATCTCAAATTTGCTTTGTTAAAATCCCCAGCTACAATAAATGCAGCCTCCGGGTATATAGTTTCCAGTTTACGTAGAGTCAAGTGAAGTTCCTTGAGGGCCATCTAGATGTTCCCTTGAGGGGGGGGGGGGGTGTACACCGGTGTAACAATAACTGATGAGAATTCTCTTGGTAGGTAGAATGGCCGGCATTTAATTGTAAGGTATTCTAGGGTATTCTAGGTGAGCAGAAGGACTTGAGTTCCCGTGTGTTTTTATGATCACACCATGAGTTGTTAATCATAAGGCATAAACCCCCGCCCTTCCTCTTCCCAGAGAGGTGTTTATCTGTGTCGGCGCGATGCATGGAGAAGCTCGGTGGCTGGATCGATTCCGACAACATATCCCGAGAGAGCCATGTTTCTGTGAAACAGAGAACGTTATAATCTCTGATGTCGCTCTGGAAGGCAACCCTTTCTCGAGTTTCGTCTACCTTCTTGTCAAGAGATAGGACATTGGCGAGTAGTATACTCGGGAGCGGTGAGTGATGTGCCTGTTTACAAAGCCTGACCAGAAGACCGCTCCGCCTGCCCCTTCTGTTTCACCGTTGTTTTCGGTCAGCTGCTGGGATTAGATCCATTGTCCTGGGTGGTGGTACACAGAGAGGATCTGCTTCGGGAAAGTCGTATTCCTGGTCGTAATGTTGGTAAATTGACGTTGCTCTTATATTATATATATCCAACAGTTCTTCCCAGCTGTTTATAATACGACTTAAGATTTCCTGGGGTAACAATGTAAGAAATAATCCATTTAAAAATATATATATTGCATAGTTTCCTAAGAACGCGAAGCGAGGTGACCATCTCTATCGGTGCTGTGTTTACAATAAGAATGACAGTTCCTTATGTCTGAACCACAAGCTTCCAAGGAGGGCAGTTTTGGGGCTTCCCCATGTTTCCTTGAAATGCACATCGGTGTATAGTCCGCATAGCAGTGAAAGTTAACATTAGGTTTCCGAATGACATCACCAAGAGGTAAAATATATAGTGAAAACAATAGAAGCCCTAAAACGGACCCTTGAGGAACACCGAAATGTACAGTTGATTTGTCAGAGGATAAACCATCCACAGAGACAAACTGATATCCTTCCGACAGATAAGCTCTAAACCAGGCCAGAACTTGTCCGTGTAGACCAATCTGTGTTTCCAATCTCTCCAAAAGAATGTGGTGATCGATGGTATCAAAAGCATCATGGTATCAAAAGCATCATGGTATCAAAAGCAACATGGTATCAAAAGCAACAAGTATGCATCAAGGTTGCATATTTGCTCCGAAGGAAGTTTGTAAAATTGTGGAGATGAAAGAGTACAGCAACATGTTCCACACACACAGTCAGTCCCTCAGGAGCGCCAAAGCCAGAGTAGAAGGCCAGCCAGTCTTTCTGTCCAACGAGATCTCACTGGAGGGCTTCTGTCGGTTCATCCCTCATCAGTCCTGCAGGGGGTGGTAATATCCACATCTGAGATTGTTTCAGACCCTACACTTTTTCCAAGTTTTTATCCAGGCTACTACACTGTGCTTTGACCTCTTTGTTATTAATATTGGATACTTGCTTATGGCACCGCAATGGCATGTCACACCTCTCTGTGGTTCATTAAAGCTGGTAGCTTTGTTAAAATAAGACCTTAGATCAGCAGTCCTGAACAAGGTATCCCCATATCCCTTTCCCTGTAACCCTAACCATAACATAACTGTCAATATGCAATCACAACAGTTGACATCAAATCAAATGTTATTGGTCACATACACATATATAGCAGATGTTATTGCAGGCATAGTGAAATGCTTGTGTTCCTAGCTCCAACTGTGCAGTAGTATATAAAAACGATTCACAACAATACACACAAATTTAAGTATATTCAAATGAGATGAGAAAAATGGTATGGAAATAGTATTTCAACATTATTAAAGTGACTGGTGTTCCATTATTAAAGTGGCCAGTGATTCCATGTCTATGTACATAGGTCCTTCAGTCCATCTACAAACACGTTAACTATTAGCTATATATTATTAGCAGCTACAACTTAAATCAGCACCGGGTTTAAAAACAATAATTTTATATTGACACAGGGATCTGTTAGCAGAAAAAGTATTTTATTAAGAAATGGTAAACAAATACGTTTGTTTTATATAACTTTTCTGTTGTTGCAGTTTTACAGCAAATTTTCTACAATTCTACACATTTTGTCATGAGGTGGGGAGATTTTTTTTTGCTGATTTAAAAACAAATTCCCTGCATTTCTAGACATTTTTCCAAGTCTTATGCCATGTTAATATGAAATATTTTGCTAATTTAATATGAATTGAATACAAACAAAATATAATTAAATATGATATTTATGTTGCTGTTCTTGTCCATTAGTGTTCCGTAGTTCGTCATGTTCTATGTTTTGTGTGGACCCCAGGAAGAATAGCTGCTCCTTCTTCAACAGCTGATGGGGATCTGAATTAAAATCAGAAATCATCTGAGTGAGAGTGCCTAATAAAATCAATGTGGGCCCCATGGAGATCAGAGCCCCTCGGGATGTGCCCTTCGTCATTGAATTTTTCCTGACATGGCCTAATTGGGTGACTATCAGTGAGTGACATATGAAAAGGAAGACTGCTGATACATAACCGAGTTTCAAAATTACACCTTGGGTGTTCTACTATTCTAACTCTCAACAGTAAGTTGAGACCCCGACTGAGTTCCTAAATATATACTGTATATAAACAACATGACCAAAAGTATGTGGACACTTGCTCATCAAACAGCTCATTCCAAAAACATGGACATTAAAACGAAGTTGGTCCCCCCTTTGCTGCTATAACAGCCACCACTCTTCTGGGAATGCTTTCGACAAGATGTTGGAATATTGCTGCGGGGACTTGCTTCTAATCAGCCACAAGAGCATTAGTGAGATGGGACACTGATGTTGGCCGATTACGCCTGGCTCACAGTCGGCCTTCCAATTCATTCCAAGTGTGTTCGATGGGGTTGAGGTCAGGGCTCTGTGCAGGCCTGTTAAGTTCTTCCACACCGATCCCGACAAACTATTTCTGTATGGACCTCGCTTTGTACACGGGGGCATTGTCATGCTGAAACAGGAAAGGGCCTTCCCCAAACTGTTGCCACAAAGTTGGAAGCACAGAATCGTCTAGAATGTCATTATATGCTGTAGCATTAAGATTTCCCTTCACTGGAACTAAGGGGCTTAGCCCAAACAATGAAAAACAGCCCCAGACCATTATTCCTCATCCACCAAACTTTACAGTTGGCACTATGCATTGGGGCAGGTAGCGTTCTCCTGGCGTCCGCCAAACCCAGATTGGTCCGTCAGAAGGTGAAGAGTGATTCATCACTACAGAAAACGCATTTCCGCTGCCGGCAAGCTTTACATCGCTCCTACCAATGATCTTAGGCTTGTGTGCTTGTCTGCGGCAGCTTGGCCTTGGAAACCCATTTCATGAAGCTCCCAACGAACAGTTATTGTGCTGACGTTGTTTCCAGAGGCAGTTTGGAACTCGGTAGTGAGTTTTGCATCTGAGGACAGACAAATTTGACGAACTGACTTGGTGCCACATTGAAAGTCACTGAGCTCTTCAGTAAGGCCATTCTACTGCCAATGTTTGTCTATGGAGATTGCATGGCGGTGCGCTCGATTTTATAAACCTATCAGCAATGGGTGTGGCTAAAATAGCCAAATCCGCTCATTTGAAGGGGTGTCAGCATACGTTTTTTTATATATGTCACTACCTACGCCCCTGGCTGGCACGAGTACATTTTGTCTGAATATTTGCATACCGTGTGTGAGATCGAGTCAGACACCTTGACAGTGATAAATGTGTCTGACTGAAGTTGAGCGGCATCTCATTTAGGGTGAGAACTCACGAGTTTACAGAGCTTGTGGTTGGTATGCCTTGACACTAAATGCTTCTTGTTGGCATGATTCAAATCCTATCTTTCATCAGAGTGATGTAGTCACATTGGAGCTCTAAAGTTGCTGTATTGCAACTCTGCAGATCCATTTCCATTTGATGAACCTTTCTCCAGGTGCAAACACTTAAGGTAACACAGTAATCTCCACTATACATTTCCTTTTGGGATACTATAGGTTCTCACCAGGACACATCCGGCCGTGATAGGGAGTCCCATAGTGTGGCACACAATTGGCCCAGCGTCGCCTGGTTTTTTGCCGGGGGTCGGCAGTCATTGTAAATAATAATTTACTTTTAACCGACTTGCCTAGTTAAATCAAGGTAACATTCCTACCAAGAAATAAAAACACTGTATAACTGGGTCATTTCTGCTATGTAAGATAGGCCTGCAGTATGTCTGATTGTGAGAAATAATACAGAAACGGGGCATTTTGCACGTCCGTTTCCAAGAAACAACGATAGAGATCTAGGACATTGGTGGTGGTTTGCAATGATTCACACTGGTTACATCTTATGCAGGAAGTTCTGCTGAAGATTGTAGAAGTTGAGCATTTCAGTGTCCGAATTGAATAACTTTATTTGAAAGCAAAGATTGTGTAACATACAAGCATACAGAACGAAGCATTATTTATTAGTGTAGAACGTACAGTAGATGTAACGAGAGAAAAAAAATCCTGTAATACAAAATGTTGGTTAATTAGCAGTAAAGTCATGCTGGTAATAATCAGACGTGTTCCATGGGCCTGATATAACAGTTAGCATTCAGGCAGTCTGAGGGTAACCTATGTCCACGTGCTAATCACATTTTGTAGGGTCTAAATGGAAAGAAAGTATCCAAAATGTGAAGTGCTAATTAGTAATAACAATGTAAAAAGTCCATGTTAAATGTTTTCATTGACAGCCGTAGTTTTTGCCAAGATAGAAATACCACCAGAGAGAAATGTTTCTCAAATCAGGATTGGGATTCGAACCATTGAACAGAAACAACATTTTGTGATTGAGCAATCACTCTACAGATTTCCATTCAATGTGCCAATCAACCCCTGAGGCGTGGATCTACCTATTTATCATAAGTAGAATGTGACAAATTGGCTATAATGTGTGCTCTAGCCATCTAAACCACTGCCTCAAGATAAAATGTACTGTTTGTACTGCTGCCAGCATGGATTAGAATCTGACCCACTGCTATAATACACTCTCACTACTTTTCGCTCTCTATTTTCTGACCAATAAACTCAAGTCGCTCTGGATAAGAGCGTCTGCTAAATGACTTAAATGTAAATGTAAACTAATATGAAAGGATCTGGACTGCCCCACTCCTAAAGCAACCCACAGTAACTGACAGTCATTGAAGGTCAAGAGTCTGGGCTTCATTTGAATTGCCTAGAAGAAGAAAAAGAAGAGACGTTTTTAAATGTGTTTCGCTAAACGCGTTGCCATCCGCAGTTTTTATGCTTGTGAAGTACTTTATATTTAAAAAAAATCACGACAGCTGTGTTGAAACAAGGTCGTTTCAGAACAATTGTGTAAATGGCGACCGATCATTTGTTCATTCGATTTGGTGCGATCTATTTGTTTCGGTAAAATGTATTATGCGAGAAATGGTGGTTGGAAACGCATTGATGCGCAAATACTGATGTCATAACCGTCATATCGAAGTCAATTTGGGAGTTCTGTGATGATGATGACACGTCGTGTGGTCCTCCCACTACGACTCGGGAAACCACGCAGTTTATTGGGCTACAAATTAAATACATTTTGATGAAATCCACAGGGTGGAGAAAGTGTAAAATGATCTCGATGCTCCTTTCCAATAAATATCTAGAGAATTATTCTGGTGAGGATTGAGGATGAGGATTGACATTAGGCTTGACTGCCGTTTGACAAATTAAAATATTCTCGCTCTTATCCATAATAATCTCATCATGTTGACAGTTTAACCGCACTGTATCTGCGAGCTGTTGTCTAAATCACACATGCCAAGACCAGAGTGGGCAAATTTACTATTTAACTCAACAGTTTTTGTGACAAAATAGAGTTGAAAATGCGATGGAAACATTGAATTGTAGATTTCTATTCGATACGTGAAAAAGTGCATTGTGTGTGCTCTACGTCATCACCCACAGACCTTTATCTGCAACAGGTCTGTTAGGAAAATTCGCATATTTTATTTATGAATATTTGCATGAAGATCTGTAGCCAATTGGGATGGAAGCCGAGCTACTGACATGGATCGTGATGTCATAGATATAGCTATTTCTGGAAGATTACATTTGTGGTTCTTCCCCATTATCACGTAGAATACTGTGGATTTAGGGAGGGGAGTGGTTAGTTGGTTGATTTCAGAATTAATAAATCAAATCAAATCAAATCAAATTTATTTATATAGCCCTTCGTACATCAGCTGATATCTCAAAGTGCTGTACAGAAACCCAGCCTAAAACCCCAAACAGCAAACAATGAAAGTGTAAAAGCACGGTGGCTAGGAAAAACTCCCTAGAAAGGCCAAAACCTAGGAAGAAACCTAGAGAGGAACCGGGCTATGTGGGGTGGCCAGTCCTCTTCTGGCTGTGCCGGGTAGAGATTATAACAGAACATGACCAAGATGTTCAAATGTTCATAAATGACCAGCATGGTCAAATAATAATAAGGCAGAACAGTTGAAACTGGAGCAGCAGCACAGTCAGGTGGACTGGGGACAGCAAGGAGCCATCATGTCAGGTAGTCCTGGGGCACGGTCCTAGGGCTCAGGTCCTCCGAGAGAGAGAAAGAAAGAGAGAATTAGAGAGAGCATATGTGGGGTGGCCAGTCCTCTTCTGGCTGTGCCGGGTGGAGATTATAACAGAATGTGGCCAAGATGTTCAAATGTTCATAAATGACCAGCATGGTTGAATAATAGTAAGGCAGAACAGTTGAAACTGGAGCAGGAGCATGGCCAGGTGGACTGGGGACAGCAAGGAGTCCTCATGTCAGGTAGTCCTGGGACATGGTCCTAGGGCCCAGGCCAGTTGAAACTGGAGCAGCAGCATGGCCAGGTGGACTGGGGACAGCAAGGAGTCATCATGTCAGGTAGTCCTGGGGCATGGTCCTAGGGCTCAGGTCCTCCGAGAGAGAGAAAGAAAGAGAGAAGGAGAGAATTAGAGAACGCACACTTAGATTCACACAGGACACCTGAATAGGACAGGAGAAGTACTCCAGATAAACAAACTGACCCTAGCCCCCGACACATAAACTACTGCAGCATAAATACTGGAGGCTGAGACAGGAGGGGTCAGGAGACACTGTGGCCCCATCCGAGGACACCCCGGACAGGGCCAAACAGGAAGGATATAACCCCACCCACTTTGCCAAAGCACAGCCCCCACACCACTAGAGGGAAATCTTCAACCACCAACTTACCATCCTGAGACAAGGCCGAGTATAGCCCACAAAGATCTCCGACACGGTACAACCCAAGGGGGAACCCAGACAGGCCGACCACAACAGTGAATCAACCCACCCAGGTGACGCACCCCCCCAGGGACGGCATGAGAGAGCCCCAGCAAGCCAGTGACTCAGCCCCGTAACAGGGTTAGAGGCAAAGAATCCCAGTGAAAAGAGGGGAACCGGCCAGGCAGAGACAGCAAGGGCGGTTCGTTGCTCCAGAGCCTTTCCGTTCACCTTCCCACTCCTGGGCCAGACTACACTCAATCATATGACCCACTGAAGAGATGAGTCTTCAGTAAAGACTTAAAGGTTGAGACCGAGTTTGCGTCTCTGACATGGGTAGGCAGACCGTTCCATAAAAATGGAGCTCTATAGGAGAAAGCCCTGCCTCCAGCTGTTTGCTTAGAAATTCTAGGGACAATTAGGAGGCCTGCGTCTTGTGACCGTAGCGTACGTGTAGGTATGTACGGCAGGACCAAATCAGAGAGGTAGGTAGGAGCAAGCCCATGTAATGCTTTGTAGGTTAGCAGTAAAACCTTGAAATCAGCCCTTGCTTTGACAGGAAGCCAGTGTAGAGAGGCTAGCACTGGAGTAATATGATCAAATTTTTTGGTTCTAGTCAGGATTCTAGCAGCCGTATTTAGCACTAACTGAAGTTTATTTAGTGCTTTATCCGGGTAGCCGGAAAATAGAGCATTGCAGTAGTCTAACCTAGAAGTGACAAAAGCATGGATTAATTTTTCTGCATCATTTTTGGACAGAAAGTTTCTGATTTTTGCAATGTTACGTAGATGGAAAAAAGCTGTCCTCGAAATGGTCTTGATATGTTCTTCAAAAGAGAGATCAGGGTCCAGAGTAACGCTGAGGTCCTTCACAGTTTTATTTGAGACGACTGTACAACCATTAAGATTAATTGTCAGATTCAACAGAAGATCTCTTTGTTTCTTGGGACCTAGAACAAGCATCTCTGTTTTGTCCGAGTTTAATAGTAGAAAGTTTGCAGCCATCCACTTCCTTATGTCTGAAACACATGCTTCTAGCGAGGGCAATTTTGGGGCTTCACCATGTTTCATTGAAATGTACAGCTGTGTGTCATCCGCATAGCAGTGAAAGTTTACATTATGTTTTCGAATAACATCCCCAAGAGGTAAAATATATAGTGAAAACAATAGTGGTCCTAAAACAGAACCTCGAGGAACACCGAAATGTACAGTTGATTTGTCAGAGGACAAACCATTCACAGAGACAAACTGATATCTTTCTGACAGATAAGACCTAAACCAGGCCAGAACATGTCCGTGTAGACCAATTTGGGTTTCCAATCTCTCCAAAAGAATGTGGTGATCGATGGTATCAAAAGCAGCACTAAGGTCTAGGAGCACGAGGACAGATGCAGAGCCTCGGTCCGATGCCATCAAAATGTCATTCACCACCTTCACAAGTGCCGTCTCAGTGCTATGATGGGGTCTAAAACCAGACTGAAGCATTTCGTATACATTGTTTGTCTTCAGGAAGGCAGTGAGTTGCTGCGCAACAGCCTTCTCTAAAATCTTTGAGAGGAATGGAAGATTCGATATAGGCCGATAGTTTTTTATATTTTCTGGGTCAAGGTTTGGCTTTTTCAAGAGAGGCTTTATTACTGCCACTTTTAGTGAGTTTGGTACACATCCAGTGGATAGAGAGCCGTTTATTATGTTCAACATAGGAGGGCCAAGCACAGGAAGCAGCTCTTTCAGTAGTTTAGTTGGAATAGGGTCCAGTATACAGCTTGAAGGTTTAGAGGCCATGATTATTTTCATCATTGTGTCAAGAGATATAGTACTAAAACACTTGAGCGTCTCTCTTGATCCTAGGTCCTGGCAGAGTTGTGCAGACTCAGGACAACTGAGGTTTGGAGGAATACGCAGGTTTAAAGAGGAGTCCGTAATTTGCTTTCTAATAATCATAATCTTTTCCTCAAAGAAGTTCATGAATTTATCACTGCTAAAGTGCAAGTCATCCTCTCTTGGGGAATGCTGCTTTTTAGTTAGCTTTGCCACAGTATCAAAAAGGAATTTCGGATTGTTCTTATTTTCCTCAATTAAGTTAGAAAAATAGGACGATCGAGCAGCAGTAAGGGCTCTTCGGTACTGCACGGTACCGTCCTTCCAAGCTAGTCGGAAGACTTCCAGTTTGGTGTGGCGCCATTTCCGTTCCAATTTTCTGGAAGCTTGCTTCAGAGCTCGGGTATAAGCAAGAGAGAAGAGATTCTGACTGACAGTAGTGGTCATATTTGAAATGACATGATAGTTTTTCAGAAGATCAAAGGTAATCATGAACATTGATGCCTATACATGTAATATATTGTCTCCGAGTGGGTCTAGAATCAGATCTAGGATCAGGTCCCCCCCCAGCCCATGTAATATTATTCATTATGATCTAAAAGGCTAAATAAATCCTAGATCAGCACTCCTACTCTGAGACGCTTGATACATATGACAGCAGAGCACAGTGAATCAATGTTTATGGAGTCACATCTCAGATGATTTATATGTAATTACAGTATGGTTTATTGAAGTATTGTGAGAGAACAGTGAAGCCACCTGTCAAACATCAGACACTAGATCGAGGGAATAGCCTGTGAGGTACTGTCTGCTTCCTTGTCATAAGAAACGGTGTGTGTGTTGACAAGTGACAAGGTCAATATATAAAACATGTTTTACTGTATTAGTGGAAGGAAAAGTACAGATTCCTCCTGGAGGGACGAACGAGCGTTGTGTAGGAGGAATGTGGCCTGATATAAGACAATGAGCAATGAGGGAGAAAACTGTTTCCTCAAGTGAGTCACAGTTTATCTCATTTGGGTACATTTCCTCATTCCCACATCAGCCATTATATTTTTCCATCAGTAACAATAGCAGTGAAACATCTAATGGAATAGCAACATGTGAACAGCTCACAGCACAGTGAGTCACAACATGTGTATCTGCAGTAGAAGGACGTGACAACTCCCCCAAAAGATGGTTTATCGATACCACAACCAAAACTGTGACAAGACAAAACAACTTTACAACCTATTATCCATCTTCAAATCATGTTGTATCTGTAAAGGTTTGTCCAAAACATTTTAAACATTTGGGGAGACACACTATCACAGACTAATAAAACTGGTGTAAAGTATTTAAGTAACACTACAGTAGTTTTGAGGGTATTTCTACTTTACTTTGACTATTTAGATTTTGGACAACTTTTATTATCACTCCACTGAATTCCTAAAGAAAATAATGTGCTTTTTACTCCATACATTTTCCCTGACACCCAAAAGTACTAGTTACATGTTGAATGCTCGGGCAGGACAGCAATATGGTCCAATTCACTCACCTATCAATATCATCCCCTCCTACTGCCTCTGATCTGGCGGATTCACTAAACACATATACTGTGTGTGTAAATGATGTCTGATTGTTGTAGTGTGTCCCTGGCTGACTGTAAATGATGTCTGAGTGTTGTAGTGTGTCCCTGGCTGACTGTAAATGATGTCTGATTGTTGGAGTGTGACCCTGGCTGAGTGTAAACGATGTCTAATTGTTGGAGTGTGACCCTGGCTGACTGTAAATGATGTCTGAGTGTTGTAGTGTGCCCCTGGCTGACTGTAAATGTAAAAAACAAGACAATTGTGTTGTCTGGTTTGCTTAATATCAGGAATATGATGTATAGCATTTCCTTTTACTCATGTATGACAGTTGAGCACTATTTCCACCACTGACTAATCTACACTGAGTGTACAAAACATTAGGAACACATGCTCTTTCGATGATATATACTGACCAGGTGAATCCAGGTGAAAGCTATTGTCACCGATGTGAAACGGCTAGCTAGTTAGCGGTGGTATGAGCTAATAGCGTTTCAATCGGTGACGTCACTCGCTCTGAGACCTTGAAGTAGTGGTTCCCCTTGCTCTGCAAGGGCCGTGGCTTTTGTGGAGCAATGGCAAACGATGCTTCGTGGGTGTTAGTTGTCTATGTGTGCAGAGGGTTCCTGGTTAGAGCCCGGATAGGGGCGAGGGGACGGACGACAGTTAATACTGTTACACTATGATCCCTCATTGATGTCACCTGTTAAATCCACTTCAATTAGTGTAGATGAAGGAGAAGAGACAGGTTAAAGAAGGATTTTTAAGAGACATTGAGACAAGGATTGTGTATGTGTGCCATTCAGAGGGTGAATGGGGAAGACAAAATATTGAAGTGCCTTTGAACGGGGTATGGCAGTAGGTGCCAGGCGCACCGGTTTGACTGTGTCAAGAACTGCAAAGCTGCTGTGTTTTTCACGCTCAACAATTTCCTGTGTGTATATTTAAATCCTGTTTCCATTGATGATCCTTGAGATGTTTCTACAACTTTATTGGAGTCCATCTGTGGTAAATTCAATTGATTGGACGTGATTTGGAAAGGCACACACCTGTCTATATAAGGTCCGACATTTGACAGTGCATGTCAGAGCTAGGTCAAAGGAATTGTCCGTAGAGCTCTGAGACAGGATTGTGTCGAGGCACAGATCTGGAGAAGGGTACCAAAACATTTATGCAGCATTGAAGGTCCCCAGGAACACAGTGGCCTCCAACATTCTTAAATGGAAGACGTTTGAAACCACCAAGATACTTCCTTGAGCAGGCCGCCCGGCCAAACTGAGCAATCAGGGGAGAAGGGGCTTGGTCAGGGAGGAGACCAATAACCCAATGGTCACTCTGACAGAGCTCCAGAGTTCCTCTGTGGAGGTGGGAGAACCTTCCAGAAGGATAATAATCTCTGCAGCACTCCACCAATCAGGCCTTTATGGTAGAGTGGCCAGACGGAAGCCACTCCTCAGTAAAAGGCGCATGACAGCCCACATGGAGATTGCCAAAAAGAACTTAAAGGCTTCAACAAAGTACTGAGCAAAGGGTCTGAAAACTTACGTAAATGTGATTTCAGTTTTTTGTGGAATTTGTGTTTTTTGCTTTGTCATTATGGGGTATTGTGTGTAGGTTGATGAGGGAAAACAATATTTAATCCATTTTAGAATAAGGCTGTAACGTAACAAAATGTGGAAAAATTCCAAGGGTCTGAATACTTTCAGAATGCACTGCATATCCTGACGGCTGGGTGATTTATATGTTGACTGACATTTACAGAATGGGCAGCAAGTGTTGTTTTTAAGCGGAGAAACACAGGGGAACTCAAGAGCAGACTCAGATGAGGAAACAGGGATGAGTGAACCAAAATATGTATTGTTACACAGAGAGATATGGAGTGCAGATCCAGGGAAGCTCGGATGAGTTGCAGAAAAACCAGATGTGGAGACTGAGGTTGGAGTTAACTGAGTAGAACAGGGTAAAGAGGTCCTGGGGGGAATCTAAGGTAGTGGTGGTGAGTAAAATCCAGAGCAAGGTGGGCCTCAAGGGAGGGGCAGTGGTCTAGGACACTGCATCGCAGTGCTAGCTGTGCCACCAGAGACTCTGGGTTCGCGCCCCGGCTCTGTCGCAGCCGGCCGCGACCGGGAGGTCCGTGGGGCAACGCACAATGGGCCTAGCATCGTCCAGGTTAGGGAGGGTTTGGCCGGTAGGGATATCCTTGTCTCATCGCGTACTAGCGACTCCTGTGGCTGGCCGGGCGCAGTACATGCTAACCAGGTCGCCAGGTGCATGGTGTTTCCTCCGACACATTGGTGCGGCTGGCTTGGTTGGGTTGTGTTTTGGGAGAATGCATGGAAGTCGACCTTTGTCTCTCCCGAGCCCGTACGGGAGTTGTAGCGATGAGACAAGAGAGTAACTACTAACAATTTGATACCACGAAAAGGGGGTAAAATTCACACAAATTTAAAAATAAAAATAAAAATCCAGAGCAAGGTAGTTGGGTGGTGAGATGTGGATCGGGAGACAGGAGCCAGAGACAGAGTGGTAACTGCAATGAGAGGATAACCAGTGTCAGGCAGAGTAACAGGATCTTGAATAATCATAAATGGCTATAATCATGAACTGACTGAGCAGAGATTACGATCTGGCAGAGTGGAAGTGGCAGGACAGTGTATTTGCAGAGGTCTTGATTATGGAACAAGTTGCAGCTGGTAGGGATCTGCTCTGACTCCAGCACACCTGTCTCCAACCACACAATCGCACAGAGAGAGAGAGGGAGCGAATGTACTGGGGGAGTAACTGCAGGTCAAGAAGACACCGGAGCAGATGTGACAATTGTGGGTTCTGCTGCCATGTTTGTAATAATACGCATTTTATTTGAATTCACAGATGGTGCCTAGGAGAGGATGGCTAGGCTGACACACCCATCATCTTCCTCGGGGTTGATATACTCATGTGGGGTATCTACTTGTGCCATCATGCCACTCCTTGGTAGCCTGGGTACCAGTCTGTTTGTGACATCATGCCACAACTTGGTAGCCTGGGTACCAGTCTGTTTATGACATCATGCCACAACTTGCAAAACATTAAAATATTGGTCACTATGAACTATATCTGTATTCAAAAACCAGATGTCAATGAGTAATTCAGATCATGTTTTACAAATAAATCTGTGTATGCCATTCAAAGCAGGCGTTAAATTGTCTTGACAAAGAAGACATGCTCTCACCTTTCACCTTTCACTTTTCTGCTTCTCCAGAACAACCACTTTACTCTCACACAGACCTCTCTCTTTCTCTCTCTGTCTGTTTAGGCGAGTTCACAGGTCAGTGCTTTCAACTACTTGCCCTGAATGTTCACTGACATACAGTATACTCCGTCAGCTAAGGACAATCTTTACGGTGATGCTAACTGAAGGTTAAGTGATCACCTATGACTCTAGTATGCCTTGCAACTTGTCAAAGGGAGAAACCTGTAAAGAACACAATGTAATGTACTCTGAGTACCACACCTAGTTTTACAATAGTTACAGTACGTAATGTGCTTCCTCCAGTAGCCTGGAGAAAGTACACCACGTTTTACGATCAGTGCAAATAAAAACGTATTTCTCCACAATGGAATGTTTATGAGTATCGTGTCTGAGCTAGCTTCTTTCAGACACGTGATCGTGTTAAAATTGAGTGACAGAGGAATTCACTTGTGCAGACGAGACACAGGTTCAGCTTTTGTAACAGTACAATAACAACACTTTATATAAAGACGAACTGTATGTGCCTCTTAAAGGGGCAATCAGCAGGTGAAACAATAACAAAGCGTTTTTCGCCACCCGTTTTGGTAAAAAGCTGAAGGATGGGGCTGGAGAAATGTAACCACTTTCAAATTCATAGACTGAGCTATGGATGTAAGACTGACCATCCATGATATACAACGTATAGTTTTAACCATGTTTTGAGGCTATATAGTGTTTGTTTATGTTTACTTTGTTTAAAAACATTGGAGTTAAACAAGCTTATATTTTGGGGGTACGACAGTTGATCTAAGCTCATGAAGCATTTCTAAGTTATATTCTTAAAGAATCAATGGGTGCATATGATACATTTATCAAAAATACATGTAGAAATTGCAGATTGCCCCTTTTAAGGTTTTGTTCATACCTTTCCAAGTTGGGTTGTCTGTGGTTGGATAGGTGCGTAGAAGCATTTAAGCTATAAAAATCACAACATGTTGTGGTCCTATCAAAAAATAATTAGGCAGGATTCCATTCAAGTGGTGTTGTAAGAGCGTTGTCAATGTAACAGTATAACTTTATACCGTCCCCTCGCCCATACCCGGGCGCGAACCAGGGACCCTCTGCACACAACAACAGTCACCCACGAAGCATCGTAGTGTTTGTTGAGATCACAATCAGAGGAAGCGCTGCAAAATACCTTAAAATGGCAATCGCTCTAGAACGCACCGCGGGTTGAATCCCGGCATTACTATAGTTATAAAAACAAGGCGATTTCCTGTATTCTGTATATTGTGAGAATCCATGTCAAAAACAGCAAGATTCACAAACCTTTAAATATATTTAGGTTTTTATTTAAAATGTTTGCATAAAACACTGAAATGATTAATTGACTGTATCCCATACCACAATTCCATGTACACTGAAGAAAAGAAGAAACAAAAGCTCACAGCAGGGAACTAAAACCTGTCACAAATCAATGATCTGGAATTATACACTGTTCTCTCATTGCTGCACGCAAGTAGATTTTTTAAATGTTTTATTATGGGTATTTATTAGATAGTGGCAAATCACAACGTCTTTCTACTCTTCTACTTCTGACTGTAAATATTTGTATTTTATTTTTAGACTTTAGATATATTTGTGTGTTTTTTGTACTACTTAAAATGCATTTTTATCATTAAAAGAAATGCATATGTTGTTCTGCTCAGAACATTACAACTGGAATCTGCATAAGGTGAAACAGCACCACTGTTATTGTTTTGTTGAAGAAAGGAGGAGAGGAACATCTGGAAAACACAACTCATATTCTACCGATTCTATGTCTGGGGGAGGGGGGGGCGCGCTGTGTTGGTTGTTTTGAAGTAAAATCTTTGTTGTTGTAAGGTCTCAAACGGACGTGGCTGTATAGCCAAGTATGAATTCCAGCTTTAATTTTATTCAAAAAAACAAGACACATAGGGCATCTACTTCACTAGCTAGATAGTTAGCTGTGACCCACCATAATGGCACACAGTGCCAATAAAACTCTTTATGCCATAACTCATCTTGATACATAGACCTCAGAACACATCATACATATGTAAATGCATACATCAAATTATTATTATTTTCTTCTATTGTGTTATTTGACTGTTCGTTTGTCTATGTGTAACTCTGTGTTGTTGTTTTTGTCGAACTGCTTTGCTTTATCTTGGCCAGGTTGCAGTTGTAAATGAGAACTTGTTCTCAACTAGCCTACCTGGTTAAATAAAGGTGAAATAAAAATGTAAGAATATTGTTTCTCAAATACATTACATTTTCCCATCAAATACATTCAAGAGTCTAGAAATAATATTTCCCCCCCCCAAAAGATGCAATTTGCATCAACAATCCATTGCCTCAGCTTCTACGCTATCAGAAGCGCTATAAGCAACATAGTTCCTGAAACACGTGGCAAGAACACATTGAGCAGAGCACATACAGTAGGAAGATCAATGCACATACAGTAGGAAGATCAATGCACATACAGTAGGAAGATCAATGCACATACAGTAGGAAGATCAATGCACATACACTAGGAAGATCAATGCACATACAGTAGGAAGATCTTTACAGGAGCTTGCAGTTTTTTACAAGAGATTCTTTCAATTGAAAGAAACTCAAATTCCCAGTCCCCACCATAGCAGAGCAACGAGCCAATCACAGGCCCGGAGACTGCAGGATGAGGATCTCAGCAGCCAATCTCTGTGGGTCCATGAGCTGGGGAAACATGTCCATGACCTTGTCCACCAGACGGCCGTTAAAGATAGCCAGCAGCTTCTTCCTGACCTCCTCTCTCTCCCTGCTCTCCCCGTGGGGGTGGGGCTGTGTCCGAGGGAGGAGCCAGTGTCTCTGCTTCTCCATTTGAGCAGTGCTATGGAGAGTCTGAGGATAAGTCCCGAACGGATCGGACCAGTAGGTCTGCTGTGGAGGGTGGGCCCTGTTCTCCTGTTGGAAGTCATTGGGATACCTGTACTGATGCTTCCCAACTGGATATATCGGTGCCCCATAGCTGAGGTAATAGGTGGGGCTGTAGGTTATCTTGTCTGGGTGGTAGGTGCTGGCTGAGCCCATGCTGTGATGTGGGCTGTGGGTGTTGTTGTGGGTGCTGGCTGGGCCCCTGCTGCGATGTTGTTGGTATCCTGTGCTGGGGCCCAGTAAAGGCTGAGGAGGATGAGAGCTGCAGCTAGAAGGCAGGTTGCTAGGCAGGGAATAGATTTGTTGTCTCATACTGGGGGGGGACAGGCAGTTCCTAAACCCAGCTTTCCCATAACAGTCACAGTGGTCCCTGGAGGGGTTAGACACCTGGCTCTCGAAGGAGCCAAGACCAGAATCTAGTCGCTCCTGAGAGCCACTGGGCAGGGCCGAGTCCAGGTCTGTCGGGGATTGAGAGCCACTGGGCATGGCCGAGTCCAGGTCTGTCGGGGATTGAGAGCCACTGGGCAAGTGTCGGTTGGTCTTGTCCTTCTTAGTTGGGGACCTCTGGCTGGAACGATGGCTTCCCTTGATCAGAAGCACATTCTCACTGATGTGGCCTTTCTTCAGGGAGCCATTCCTCTGACCTAGAGGCAGTTTCTGAGCCATCCCCTCCTCCAGAGAAAGGCCATAGGCAGGTCCAGCATCTGCAGTGGGGTGTTTTTGTTCTGATAAAGATAGCTTGGCCTTCTTCCGCAGCTCGTCAGCCAGAGAGCAACGGGATTGGTTGGCTCGTTCCGGGTGGTAGAATTTACACTTCATCCCATAAGTGCATTTCCTTCCTAGATTCATGAAATGTAAACAATAGTTCATTAGTACCTTTGAGTTTCAGCACATACAGTACAGTACATTTATTACTTACAGTATTGGTGTCAGTTTGTCAATAATTATTTGCAAATGTCCCCCCCCCCCATATGTAAGGTCAACCACAGGATGACCCTAGTAGAGATATGACCTCACCATAAGGGCACGGCTGTTTCCGTGGCAAACGAGGAACCTTCCGTAGAAAGTTCTCCAGGGTGGGACCATGACGACCCAGAGGGTCATCAGGGGGCATGAACCTGAGGTAAGGGGCGGAGTTTAGATTCCCACTACACTGTGGCTAATGTACACTGAACAACAATGCATCATTTGCATACCTCAATTGTGCAGTTATACAGATTTATAAGTATAAAATATTTACAAATTATACAACCAAGCAATGGGTGGCAGGGTAGCCTAGTGGTTAGAGCATTGGACTAGTAACTGGAAGGTTGCAAGTTCAAACCCCCAAAGCTGACAAGGTACAAATCTGTTGTTCTGCCCCTGAACAGGCAGTTAACCCACTGTTCCTAGGCCGTCATTGAAAATAAGAATTTGTTCTTAACTGACTTGCCTCATTAAATAAAGGTTAAAAATGTTTTTTTTTAAATGGCTTATTCATGATATTTGTAGAACTGTAACCATATACCTGTATTAGCTATTATTTAAAACATTAGTTATTTGTCTATTGTAACCAACTATAAGTTAAAACATTAGTTATTTGTCCACTGTAACCACCTATTAGGTAAAACATTCATTTATTTGTCCACTGTGTGTATTTCAAGGTTAATAGTAAGCTACCACAAGACTTACTTGTCATTGACGAAGGAGTACATGAGTAGCCTCTCCTCAATGAAGCGCTTCCAGTCCTGTCTCTCGCCCTGAAGGTCACGGTAGGTGTCGTTGGAAACGATGATGCCGGCGGTCTCATGCGCCAGCTTGACGATGAAGCGATCGTCATAGCAGACCACACGTTTGCCCGCTACACGCCGCGAAGGGGTGAACACCACGATCTTCTTCCTCTCCAGCTCACGCAAAATGTGTTGATCTTTAGAAACAGAGAAAAATACTTCAATAAGATCATTGATGATTAACTCATTGAATGGTTAAGTATTATTTAAGAGATTAATCATGCATTTACCACCCCTAATCCTGTTCTGTATGTAAAAAGATTGTTTCCAGGAAACAGATTTCACAACTTGTTTAGCACACTTTACTTTATCCCTCACATTGTCATATTTTGTTGCCAAACTTTTTAAGATACACATTTTACCTTTATTGAACTAGACAAGTCAGTTAAGAACAAATTCTTATTTTCAATGACGGCCTAGGAACAGTGGGTTAACTGCCTTGTCAGCTCGGGGATTCAAACTTGCAACCTTTCGGTTACTAGTCCAACGCTCTAACCACTAGGCTAGGTGGGTCCGTGAAGACCTTGAAGTACATTTTTGCTCTGATAGTATTAATATAATAATAATATATGCCATTTAGCAGACGCTTTTATCCAAAGGGACTTACAGTCATGTGTGCATACATTCTACGTATGGGTGGTCCCGGGAATCGAACCCACTACCCTGGCGTTACAAGCGCCATGCTCTACCAACTGAGCTACAGAAGGACCACGATAGCGAGCCGGGTACAGCGGGTACAGCGAGCCGGGTACAGCGGGTACAGCGAGCCGGGTACAGCGTGTAGGCTCAACGTTTCTATGATATTTGGCACACATGAATAAAGTTGGGTAAAGTTTAATTAAGTAGTGTCAGATAAAGAAAAATATTTTAAATATGAGATTAATAATATAATAATATAATAATATTAACTCAATTAAACTCTATCCATCATATTAACGTTGAGCCTACAGGCTCTAACCAGCTCTCGGCAATGGATAAGGCATGAGCAAAATGTACTTCAAGGTCTTCACGGATCCACCTGTACCCAAATACGCAAGACCCGATCCGGGAAGTGAGTCCGGATCGATAATTCTAAATAATGTCATGGGTCTGGGTCGTATCTGATATGATTTTCATGGGTCTCTGGTATGTGTAATTTTAACTAACTTAATCCGGAAGGGTCCATACAGATCCGAAAGCGAGTGCTGCTGTAACTGATGTGAAACGGCTAGCTTAGTTAGCGGTGCGCGCTAAATAGCGTTTCAATCGGTTACGTCACTTGCTCTGAGACCTTGAAGTAGTAGTACCCCTTGCTCTGCAAGGGCCGCGGCTCTTGTGGAGTGATGGGTAACGATGCTACGAGGGTGACTGTTGTCGTTGTGTGCAGAAGGTCCCTGGTTCGCGCCCGGGTATGGGTGAGGGGACGGTTTAAAATTATACTGTTACACTGCAATAGAGAGAGAAATTGTATAAATCATGCTGCTGCTCTTTGCTTTTCACAGGAGTGGCGTGTGTAGCTTGTTGTTGGCCAATCATAAATCATCAAAGCGCCAATAAGCTACAGTCATAGAGCCTCCATGTGGGGCAAAAGTTAGGAGATATCTAATCAATGGAAAACGGAATTAAAATTACGGAATTAAAAGTTAAAGGAGGACAGGCTACAACGACCAAGAGCCAACAGGTAGGCTGTTACTTCATATTGAATGGAATGGAATAGAATGGAGTTTCAACTGTGTAGGATGAGAAAGCGAATGCTTCCTCAATTAGCCTTGCTAGCTAGCTCAACTAGCTTCCCCCAGTTTGATGCGGTCAAGACCGGTACTACGTCATCATATCGGATGATATAGAACCTAGCTATGGTAGATTTTAGCCTACTATAATGCGAGTAGACTTGGTTGGTTGCTGCTTTTCGTCTCTCCCTCCCTCCTCCCTGTTCCCATATCACTTGCTGACACTCACAGTAGCCTATACACACAGCACTGCCAGAGGCTCTCTACCTCCTCTTGCACTCACAGTAGCCTATACACACAGCACTGCCAGAGGCTCTCTACCTCCTCTTGCACTCACAGTAGCCTATACACACAGCACTGCCAGAGGCTCTCTACCTCCTCTTGCACTCACAGTAGCCTATACACACAGCACTGCCAGAGGCTCTGTACCTCCTCTTACACTCACAGTAGCCTATACACACAGCACTGCCAGAGGCTCTGTACCTCCTCTTACACTCACAGTAGCCTATACACACAGCACTGCCAGGGGCTCTGTACCTCCTCTTACACTCACAGTAGCCTATACACACAGCACTGCCAGAGGCTCTGTACCTCCTCTTACACTCACAGTAGCCTATACACACAGCACTGCCAGGGGCTCTCTACCTCCTCTCCCTCGCGCTTTTAGTAGCTTATAAAATGACTCATCTGCTTCCCTCACTCTAATCGGGTCTGGATCCGATCAGGTCTATACAGAACGGGTGTAGTTATCATCGGGCCCGTTTGGAATTGGTCTCTATATTTACAAAAAACATATTTATACATATCAGGTCCAGATGGGGATGCCCCAGGCCCATTTAGGAATGGGTACAACTCTTTGGACCAGTGAAGGCCTCTAATTGACAGTAACTAGGTCAGCCATGCTCACCATGAGAAGACGGTTTTTACATGCTACTGCAGGAAGTGATAAATGCGCTGATAAAAGTCCCTAGTTTAATCAGCTGAATGAGAGACATAGTGAAACAGAAATATCAGTGTTGGGGTTTCCCCTCCTGCTCCCCACTGCTGTCACTTCCCAGAGTTGTGGAGTCGCATCACTTTGATCGCTGATCTGATCTCAAGTTCAGCAACTGGAAAAAGCCAAACAAGTCCATATACCAAACGGTTTCCTGCTCACACATGTTCAAAGAGACACGCTCTCTACTCAAACATTGTGCTTGTATGCATATTTCCTGAAGTCAACATATCACATAGCGTATTATATATTAGAAACTAGGTGATTCGAGCCCTGAATGCTGATTGGCTGAAAGCCATGGTATATCAGACCATATACCATGGGTATGACAAAACATGTATTTTTACTCTTCTAATTACATTAACCAATTAACCAGTTTATAATAGGGGATTGTGGTATGTGGCCAATATAGAACTCCATGATGCGTTGTGCATAAGAAGAGCCCTAAGTGTGGTATATTGGCCATTTACCACACCCGTTCAGGTGTTATTGCTTAAATATACTCTATATTGGGGTGGCAACCGAAAGGTTGCAAGTTCAAATCCCCGAGCTGACAATGTACACATCTGTCGTTCTGCCCCTGAACAGGTAGTTAACCTACTGTTCCTAGGCCATCATTGAAAATAAGAATTTGTTCTTAACTGACTTGCCTAGTTAAATAAAGGAAAAAAAAAAAATCCATCTCTGATTAAAATAACATAGAAACTCAATGTTTCATTGTGTCTAAAACAAAATGTCTGCCCAACTTTGTCCCACTGGGCAAAAACAGGTTGAATCAACATTGTTTCCACGTCAATTCAACAAAATAATTTATGTGAGGATGTTGAATCGACATGGAAAACTGATCACATTTGCAAAAGAGTCGTCTTTTTTTATTTTACCCAACTTTATACCCAAATCCAATGACATGGTGACATTTTTTTGTTGATATCACGATAAATTCACGTTAGTTGACAACTCAACCAAATCAAAACTAAAGGTTGAAATGATGTCTGTGCCCAGTGGGATGGCTTGAGGAGGAAACGGTATTCAATACAATGAGGGCTGAGATACAGACGAGGAAGTAGACGTCGGGCCCCATGCCTGGCAGAGTATTCCCGACATCTTACCTGTGATGAGGACATCTGGTCTAGGCTGCTCTTTCCTCCACGAGGGAACAAACACAGTGATGTCCGTATGACCTCTGTCCAGGAAGAAGTTTACTGCCAGCTGGATTCCCAGGCAGGAAAACATTTCCTTGTTCCCGTGGCTACAACAGAAAGGCAATATAAATAAATATTGTTGAGCAAGCAAGCCACTCCCACTCATAATGACTTACCTGTGTGGTAAGGGTAAGGAAAAATAACCTCCTACACTGACTCATTGGCTTGCGTTCCAATTGGCACCCTATGGGCCCTAGTCAAAAGTGCACTTTATAGGGAGAGGGTGCCATCTGGAACGCAGCCTGTACCTCAAGAGCTATATCAATAGACACATTTGGAGAGGGAGGGCCCGCGATTACTACAACAGTTATTTTTCATTTGAAAGCACTTAGCTACATGTACACACAATATCACAGGCATTTGCAATGCAAATGTTTTAGCTGTGTATACACAACTCAAACGGTCCCTGTTCTCACAGTAGACCACCTACCAACTAGCTACAGTAGGACTATTACTAGAATCTAGACCAGCGATAATCAACTAGATTCATCTGAGTGGATGGTCAAGGGGCTGGAACATAATTACAAATCATTTGTGGTCCGCGAATTGACTGCAAGAAGCCCAAACAGATATAATATATTCGACTAAAACATAAAAATTCAAACCTTGCTTACATTTGAATACGATCATATATATCTCTATGTGTGGGAATACCTCGGGACACATTTCCAAAATTAAAATCACTTGGAGCTAATTAGCTGATGTATGTCCAGTAGGGCAGGCAGGACATAAAATGCAGTCAGGTCTGTTCCTGTTGCACTGTGCACTGATTTGCATGCTCAAATTTGCATGTCAGAGCAATGAGGGAGAGACATGCCTGTACAAATGTTGTATCAAAGTGGGCAGAAGGCCAAAGGAGACAGAGGAGCAGCAGAAGGGAGAGTGATGGGGGTGTGAAATGGTTAACTCTCCCCCAGGCTAACAGTGACACCCGACTGAGTGGCTGGTGGAGTGTTGAAACAATAGACATAAAAGCAGGGCTGAAACAGTGTTACCATTCCCGACTTCGAGCTAGATCCTAATTATGAGGTGTAAGGGCTGGAGAAAATCTAGAGAAGTAATTATGAGGGGTAAGGGTAGGAGAAAATCTAGAAAAGTAATTATGAGGGGTAAGGGTAGGAGTCAATCTAGAGAAGTAATTATGAGGGGTAAGGGTAGGAGTCAATCGAGAAGTAATTATGAGGGGTAAGGGTAGGAAAAAATCTAGAGAAGTAATTATGAGGGGTAAGGGTAGGAGAAAATCTAGAGAAGTAATTATGAGGGGTAAGGGCTGGTTTATCTAGAGAAGTAATTATGAGGGGTAAGGGCTGGTTTATCTAGAAGTAATTATGAGGGGTAAGGGCTGGTTTATCTAGAGACGTAATTATGAGGGGTAAGGGCTGGTTTATCTAGAGACGTAATTATGAGGGGTAAGGGCTGGTTTATCTAGAGAAGTAATTATGAGGGGTAAGGGCTGGTTTATGTAGAGAAGTAATTATGAGGGGTAAGGGCTGGTGTATCTAGAGAAGTAATTATGAGGGGTAAGGGCTGATTTTTCTAAATAAGTAATTATGAGGGATAAGGGCTGGTTTTTCTAGAGAAGTAATTATGAGGGATAAGGGCTGGTTTTTCTAGAGAAGTAATTATGAGGGGTAAGGGCTGATTTTTCTAGAGAAGTAATTATGAGGGATAAGGGCTGGTTTTTCTAGAGAAGTAATTATGAGGGATAAGGGCTGGTTTTTCTAGAGAAGTAATTATGAGGGGTAAGGGCTGGTTTTTCTAGAGAAGTATGGGTAGGAGTTTAGTGCAATAAGAAAATGATCTGTTCTTGAAGACAGTGAATTCTTCTGGCACAGCACCTTCTTTACAGGCTTTCTGCCAAACCACAAGCTCCTAGAAACGCTTAACTACAACTACTGGAGAGAGATATGATGAAGGCTGGTCTAACCTGTATCTACCCTTTTCCCATGAACATAATCTTGGTTTATTACATTTTTATTTAACCATGCAAATCAGTTAAGAACTAATTCTTATTTACAATGACGGGCTACCCCGGCCAAACCCAAACACCGCTGGGTCAATTGTGCGGCTCCACATGGGACTCCCAATCACGGGCGGTTGTGATACAGCCATGGAATCGAACCAGGGTCTGTAGTGACACCTCTAGCACTGAGATACAGTACCGTAGACCACTGCGCCACTCTAGAGCCCGTTAAAGGCAGTATGCCTTTTATATCAATACTAAATCATTTCTGGGTAACAATTAAGTACCTTACTGTGATAGTTTTCCATTAAAATGGACACACGTATTTATTAATAACTATTTCTCAACCAAAAATGTTGCTAGCAATGTCTGGGAGTGGTGAGTGGGGAGGGGAAAACTGAAAACGAGTGAAACTCTGCTCACCTCATAGCCACGTTGCTCCCATCGATCACTATGGGTCTCAGGGCATCTCCCTCCTCACTGGGTACATCGCTCCGGCTGGGTGGAGGGGTGAGGGGCAGGTTACTGAAGGTCTCCCCTCGGGACACCAGGATAGACGGGGCTCCCTCCTTCTCCCGCTCCTTCTCAATTCCTTCTAGACTGGCTCCCGTCCGCACCAGCTCCCCCAGAACCCTGTTAGTGTCTGTGTTCAGGCCAAACTTCTGCAACACGGTCCAGACCTGCGCTGGGGAGTAGCCCAGTTTAAGGTAGAAGTCCAGCTGAGCCTCTCCAGGTTCCGTGAAGCTCTTGCCGTTCTCCTCCGGGGCAGAGCAGTGGGTAGCACTAGGGTGCATTCTCTCACAGATGGGACAGGGTGGATGATGACTGTGAAGGGCAGGCAGAGTGGACAGCCAACCAACTGTGTCGTGGGGCTCTGTGGGGCTCAGACGGGCTTTGTGGGAGAACTCTTTCCATGGTAAGACATCTTTGACCGGGCTCAGCATTGAAATAGCACCAATCTTCATCTCTCACTCTTTCAGGCAGGTCTCATATATGACACCTGTTTAAAAAAAAGATGTCATCATTATTGTGGGTGTGTGAAAAAGGGCTATTTAAAAGTTTGAGGTCATAATACAAACAGAAAAGGGTTGAAAATAAAACACACATCAGCTCTACAGTACATACACCAGTAGACTACAATTCAGCTTGTCATTTAAGTTATCAACACTTCAATAATTTCCTTGCCGTCTGAAAACGGATCACATCTTACTTTAGTAGAACAGATAACTACTTTATTGGAGGGAAAATGTATTTGTTATGACTGCGATATGTGGTCGTCTCACCCAACTGTAAGTAGCTCTAGATGAGAGCGTCTGCTAAATTACTCAAATGTAAATGGAATGTTAGTACTGACGTTGAGTGTGCAAAGCTGTCATCAAGGCATCTCAAATATATTTTGATTTGTTTAACACTTATTTGGTTACTACATGATTTCATATGTGTTATTTCATAGTTTTGATGTAGAAAATAGTAAAAATAAAGAAAAACCTGTGAATGAATAGGTTCTAAAACTTTTGACTCGTACTGTATATATATATATATATATATATATATATATATATATGTCCCAACATACTATTGATAGTAAGAATATAGGCAATTCCAAATATTTGGAACTGTCAGAGGTCCCAACATACTATTGATAGTGAGAACAAGGCAATTCCAAAATGGCTGCAGAGAGCATGGGGTATCAGCTACGACATGACACACAGACTTTGAAAA